>NC_056746.1:1239601291-1239626291 GCF_019279795.1 Protopterus annectens
GGAAAAGCAAGAAACATCACCATAAGGGGTCCAGTCTGGTGAGAATGTCAGACTAACTTGGAGCAGAGTGTAACAGTGTCCCCTTCCAGCTCAGCAGCGGAAATAGGTGAGCAAACAGCTACAAAAAGGAAAACTCATAGCTGTCTGAATGATGCCCCAGCAAATGTCTTGCCTGTAAATTGTACTGGATACAGCACTGATATGGAGAGGCAAGTGTGTTGAGTCTGACTAGAAGAAGCTTTATACAGGGCTAGCACTGTGACAAAAAGCATAAAAAAAAAAATCGCCTACTATAATGTGATTTTATCATTGTACTCCAAGTCATAATGGTAAGTGGATGGGTGTTAGATAAAATTTTTTGCAGCAATATCCACGCCTGGGAATGTTTTTGTTGGGGATTTTGGAAATGTATTTACTAGGAGAAGTGGCAGTAGTGAGAAAAGAGGAAGCCACGTATTCTGGAATTATAACAATCCCTAGGATGAATTATGCAGTACAGTCTAAAAGAATAGTGGGGAATGGTAATACCCCAACTCCATGTGCAAAAATGGGAAAAAGGGGTTGTAGATGGATGCATGGAGAATGGAAAGTGAGTGATGGGGAGTGTAATGGGAAGACTGAATGCATGGGATGCTGAAGTCTCCCAGTGTGGAAAGCAAGTGGAAGTCCACACCTACAACACCCTGCCCAGTTGCAATGATTCCACAAAGGAAATCCCACTGCACTGGCATAGAAGGATAAAGCCCTGACTGTGACCAGGATGATACAGGTTCACTTACTGTCTCTAACTGATGGAGCTGACAGGAGCAGATGGGCATGCCCATCCTATGAGAGAAGGTAGAATAGGACTGGCTCCACATGGCCGTACACTGCATAAACCCTTGGAGGAGAGACGGCAATGTGAATTTTGGGCTGGGGAAAGGTGTTAAGATGGAGGTGTGCACACTGGGGAGAGAGTTATGTGCTTCCATTGTGATGTAGATCTAATGTGTCCTCTATGCTGGGTTATTGTTTCCATAGTGATGTAGATCTCATGTGTTCTCTATGCTGGGTTAGTGTTAGATTGAATTGCCCTCATTGTGAATAGCACAAAGGACCCTCCTGTACATCTGAATGATGTCCTCACCCAAACAGCCTCTGCCCTAACACTGGATGAAATTCCTAGTACCAGATAGCAAATGGGATATGTTTGATTTGGGGGAGGCGTTGATGGTTATCAAACATGGATAGGGAGAAGCATAATAAAAAAAAAATGCATCTGTAAAGTAAAGGAAACCAAGAAGCTACAAAGCCTGAAGTGGAAAGCCACTGATATATTAAGGGGAGTAGCAGACAGATGGTAAGACACTAAATTCAAACAGCTTGACATGTGGAGATGTGATATGAATAGAACACATTCTAACAAAACAAAAAGGAAAGGTGAATCTAAAGAAGAAGAAAAAGAAAGATGGGGGGGGGGTTGGGCAATGTGGAATGGTCCCCTGCAGGAAAGGGGGATAATTCATGGTCTGATATAAGAAAGCAGTGTTCCACAGAGAGGATGATGAGGCTGTAGAATATACAACTAGAGGAAGTGGAAGTCTATAGGTCGATCAAAGAGAACAGAGGTCACCGTGACAAAGTGAAGACAGGAAAGGGCATGGATGGGGGAATAGGGTCACTGCCAAGCTCCTTGGTATAACTATGAATGAACTGACATCTCACAGCATACTTTTGCAAGGTACTTTCTATGATATTTTGTACTCCTGATCTAAGGTTTCTGCATTTGGGAAATATCCCTTTCTTCCAAGTACAAGTCCATGTATGTGGCATGTGGAAGTACCATGTACTCCCTGTGAAAGTTAATCTTACTGTTTTGTTTTTATTTTTATGCATCATGTGATATTAATTTGCATTTAACAGTGCTAATATGTGCTTTTACACATAACATCAATGATATGCCAGCACCTTTACTACCGATAAGTTGTGTCCATCTGCATTAATATATGTACTAAACTTACTAAACAACACAGCTACAAGGATATAAGAAATACAATCCAATATAAACTCAGAATGGGATACAAAATTAAAGTCATTTGTGAAAAACAAAGGTCTAATATCGCAGCAACATGCCTTACTAGACTCTGGAACATATTTTATATACTTAAATGATTGACTGTTATGAAAGTACGATGTGCTGGGCATTTGCTTATTTTATAGGTCATTGTTTTCACAGTCTTATAAGGCATGTTGCTGAGGTACCACACCTTTAAATTTCACAAGCAAATGTGTTACTTTGTTTTCATTCCTGTCTGAATTAGCACTGAAGTTCATTTCAAATGTAATACATCCATTTTAAAATTCTAAGCTTTCCACTTATTTAGTATAATCATGCTGTCATTGTATGCTAATGGACCTTGAAAAATGTTGGCATTTTCTTGAGCAAGGCAGGTAGCCTTGTCTCATGTGAGGCATTTACATATAAAATACAAAACTGAAATACAACATTACTAATTGCCATATCTGTGAAACTGAATACAAGCCACACATTTAAAATAGGCATCTCTTGTTTAATGATTTCTTTAGTTTTGAATCATAAGCTACTTAAAGTGAAACACCAACTGAAGGTCATAAGCAAACCCTTATTTGTGTTATTTTAGTGATTTGCACATCAAGCAGTCTATGCTCGTAATACAAGTTGTAGATCACTTATTGTGGAATCACTGTAGCAAAATAGTTTTTTTTCTAGAAATACAGACTCTTTCTTATTTATAAAAAAGAAAAGAAAGAGAAAGAAAGAAATAAAAACAAAGAAACTTGGGAAACTTGGCTTGGCTTAAAAAGGCCCATGAGGGCAGATAGCCTAGTACAAACATATGAACCTATATAAACCTATATGATCACTACACAGAACAAAGACTGGGAATGTGAACTGATTACTGACTCATTAGTGGTTAATCATCTCTTAGTTAACCATCTCTGTGTGCACATAAATCATATGTTATGCTGAAAAATGTTTTTGGTACAGCTAGTCATTTTGGTGTAACTTGAATGTCTGATCGTTAAACAAAAGTCTCCAAAGGCAATGGATATCTTTTAATGAGTTTATGACAAGGGGTTGAAACACAAGGCTTTAAAACTTCAGCTTGGCAAGCTAAGAACTTGGTTATATTCAACTGGACGTATAAGAGAATTTAAGTACCTTTTTATGCACTTTTTTTTAAAAAAAATACAGTATTTAAATTGATTTAAACTGTGTATGAAGGAGTGTTGAAGGAATTTTTAACTGGTTATTCTGCTCTTCAGTAACTTGAACTAAAAGCTAGTGTTGGCTGAATTTTGTTATTTGCTAGTAATTACAGGTGTGGGGGTAGCCACATTCTTTGATTTCCTGTCCTTGCATATTTAAACTGGTGCATGTGAAATAATTCCTGCTTTAAAACTTCAGCTTGGCAAGCTAAGAACTTGGTTATATTCAACTGGACGTATAAGAGAATTTAAGTACCTTTTATGCACTTTTTTTTTTAAAAAATACAGTATTTAAATTGATTTAAACTGTGTATGAAGGAGTGTTGAAGGAATTTTAACTGGTTATTCTGCTCTTCAGTAACTTGAACTAAAAGCTAGTGTTGGCTGAATTTTGTTATTTGCTAGTAATTACAGGTGTGGGGTAGCCACATTCTTTGATTTCCTGTCCTTGCATATTTAAACTGGTGCATGTGAAATAATTCCTGCTTTAAAACTTCAGCTTGGCAAGCTAAGAACTTGGTTATATTCAACTGGACGTATAAGAGAATTTAAGTACCTTTTTATGCACTTTTTTTTTTTAAAATACAGTATTTAAATTGATTTAAACTGTGTATGAAGGAGTGTTGAAGGAATTTTTAACTGGTTATTCTGCTCTTCAGTAACTTGAACTAAAAGCTAGTGTTGGCTGAATTTTGTTATTTGCTAGTAATTACAGGTGTGGGGTAGCCACATTCTTTGATTTCCTGTCCTTGCATATTTAAACTGGTGCATGTGAAATAATTCCTGCTTTAAAACTTCAGCTTGGCAAGCTAAGAACTTGGTTATATTCAACTGGACGTATAAGAGAATTTAAGTACCTTTTTATGCACTTTTTTTTTTAAAAATACAGTATTTAAATTGATTTAAACTGTGTATGAAGGAGTGTTGAAGGAATTTTTAACTGGTTATTCTGCTCTTCAGTTATTCCCACCCACCGCCCTGTTTTTGTTTTGGTGTTAATCTTAGTGGCATTGAAACTGCCCGCCCCTCAGCCTGCCTCTGGGCCCATCTCATTTGCTCACTCAACTGAGTGCAGTGAGATCATATTCTGATTTCAGGCACTCCTACTGTGTACAAAGAGAGCATATGGGAAATAGAAAAAAAAATTAAGCTTATTTCCTGCCTTTCTTGTTAAGTGGTACAGACTATTTGTAGGCTTCTGAGCCCCAAGCCCTTCTGTGTTTGAGGGAAGCCTTCTAGCTTGTTTTTTTTCTTGTAACTAGCCAGTTTTCTAGTTTCAGCACTCAAATCTGTTTCTTTGATCTCAGCACTTGTTCAGAAAAAAAAAAAAAAAAAAAAAAAAATTTCATCTGCTTTTACTGTACTTGTGTTTTTACCTACTTCTTTTTACTTTTGCATCATCTTAAAATACTCAATTGTATTTATTACTGCTTGGTGTAACTCATTCTAAGCCTTTTGGTTTAAACACTTGGGCTTCGGACCAGTTAGTTGTTTTGCACTGAGAGGGTTTGTGGTCTGCACTGTTGTGGCAGAACAGGTAGCTTACGTCCTTCTAGGTTGAGAACTGCTGATTGAGGGCTCAGTGTCTGTTATTCTAAAATTGTATTAATTCTGGTTTAAGCACTTGGGCTTTCAAGCCAGTTATTTTACATTAAGAGGGTTCGTGGTCTGCACTCTTGTGGGAGGAGAGGCTGGACTCTGCCCTTCTGAGCTGGGAATTTCTGGTTAAAGGCTTATAGTGCATGCATATCTGAACTGTTTCTTACTGAAGTTGGTGCGCCTTGTTTGCTGTGGCATAGACTGGATTCGGGCCTGCTGGATCTAGCTTTGTTTGTGTAACTTGAGCACTAATCCAGACATTCTCTAAAGTATTCAATGGTATTTATTACTGCTTGGTTGTAACTTGATTAAAGTGTAGCTATCATTCAAGTCTTTTGGATTAAGCACTTGGGCTTCAGACCAGTTTTACATTAGGAAGGTTTGTGGCAAGCACTGTGGTGGCAGGACAGGTAGCTTTCATCCTTCTAAGTTGGGAACTGCTGATTGAGAGCCCAGTGTCCAAGTGTATTAGTTCTGGTTTAGGCACTTGGGCTTCAGGCCAGTTATTTTACATTAAGAAGGTTCGTGGTCTGCACTCTTGTGGGAGAAGAGGCTGGACTCTGCCCTTCTGAGCTGGGAATTTTCTGGTTAAAGGTTTATAGTGCCTGAATATTTGAACTGTATCTTACTGAAATTGGTTCACCTTGTTTGCTCTAGCATAGACTAGATCCAGGCCTACTGAATCTAGCTTTGTTTATATGCTTGTTGTTTGTTTGCTTGTTATTTCCCTGGAAGCTAATTCCACCTAATACGCAACTTCTCAGCGCTTCTGTGGATCACTAGTGATATCTGCATTGCTTACTGTACTTATTTCCTTGATTCACTTGAAAGAAAGTTACTGTTTGTCGTTTTTGCATTTAGTTACTTGTAACACATTGCACTCAAGTTACCTGGCACTTGCTCACTAAAGCAATTATATAAGTCAGCACTAAAAATTAAAAGCACTACACCCTCACTCCCCACTGGCCCTTGTTTTCAATTAAGGATTTCCCAATATTATTCTAGCATGTCCAAAGGTCAGTTGTCAATCTCCTCTCCGGTCCAGCTGGTGAATCTGGGAATCTTGAGGCAATGTTATAACTGCCTCATGTACACAGACAACCCTCTCCTCCTCCCACATAACACAAATACTTCGAGAGATGCAGCTATTTAGCCAAACTGGAGGCTGAGCTCTCTCAACTCAGGACTGGCAAGACCAGACAGGAGGAGAAGGCAACTACACACACCACAAAACCAGCCTCACATAATGCTACCACTCCACTGAATCAAACACATAAACACACAAAGACATACTGGAGGCTCTGAGTAAAAATTTACCTAAACAGCAGAGGCCTCCAAAGCAGACACCCAAACAACTGCTACCTCAAGACACCCTACAAGCAACACATAAACCACAAAAGCAGTGTGCAAAGCAGTCACAGCCCTTAAGGCCAAATACAACACCAAACATACTTGTCATAGGTGACTCCATAGTCAGACACACTGACGCCCCACTCACCAGGCTGAACAAGGAGAGGGTCACAGTAAGCTGCCTATCGGGCGCTAGAATCCGCCACATAACACAAGCACTCGGGTCACTCCACGGCAAGTACAAATATGACACAGTCATTGTCCATGCTGGTGTGAACGACCTGAGACGTACCTCCCTGGACTACATGAAAAGAGACATAGAGGAGCTCTCTGATTATGTAGCCCAGGCAGGTATGACCCTAACCCTGAGCAGTATCCTTCCTTCACCAAGAATGATGCCACAATATAGAGACAAGATGATCAGCTTTAACAATTGGCTTAATGTCTGGTGTCATTCAAAGGGGATCCAGTGTCTGTCTGCCTGGGATGACATGCTTGACAAGCCACGCTGCTTCAAGGGACGGCTTGCACCTGTCACCCTGGGATTCCGGATATTGGCTAAGGCTCTTGCCACCCCATAGTGCCTTTTTAGGCAAGGCTCAAATTCTAAACCTACCACCCTAGAAAACAAAAATGGGAAGAAATTGAGGGTAATGCTGCTCAATGCCAGAAGTCTAAATCTCAAAATGCACGCACTCGAGGCCCTTCTCAGTATGGAGAACATCGATGTCTGTGCTGTAACTGAAACCTGGTTCAAGGCTCCTGAGAGCACCCGGCACTATTAGGTTTTACCTCATATCATGCGTTCCGCCCCAAAACCCGGACCACTCCACAAAAGGAGGGGGTGTATCCATATTCATAAAGGATACTCACACCTCCAGGTTGGTGGCAACGCATGAAGCTTCGGAAACCATCCAGGTGCAACTAACCACAGGCAAAACTGCTCTACAAATTGTAGCATGCTACAGGCCACCCTCTCAAACTCAGGAACCCCACACAGCCTTCCTGAAGACACTGGAGGGTATAAATGTATCTCCAAACACCATCATATTGGGTGACTTCAACTACCCGAATATAGATTGGGAACATTACTCAAGCCCTAACTTTCTAGCCCAACGGTTCCTGGAGTTCATAAATTCAAATGCCATGGAACAGCTAGTCACTGTTCCCACGAGAGGAGAAAATATACTAGATCTCATTGTCACAAACATGGGGACAAAATGCTCCACACCGAAGTATATCCCTCAGTGGTGAGACCTGATCATAAACTAAACTCACTGGAAATCCACATCCCGCCCCACCCCAAACAAAAAAGACCATAGTGAAGAACTTCTCTAAAGCAAACTTCACACTACTCAAGACTGGTGTGGTATCCTTCAAGGCCCCTGAGTCAGAGGAAACCACAACCCAAGCTGCGGAAGCCCTTACAAATGCCTTCTATGAACACCTCCAGGACTGCATGGATCAGGCAATCCCAAATAAAACCAAGACTCTTTCCACAAAGGGCAAACGTCCAGTCTGGTGGACCCCAGCCATTAACAAACTTTACAATAAGAGGAGAAAGCTATTACATGATAGAACAAAATCCATAAAAGGGAAGTCACCCTGATCATTATTAGTAAAAAATACGAGCACTCATAAAATCAACTAAGGCCAATTTTGAGAGAAAAATTGCCATGGATTCAAAGGACAATCATAAGGCCTTTTTCAGCTATGTTAGGAACCTGGGTGGAAACTCACAGATATGCTCAGAATTAGTCCAAAATGATACAAAAATCACTGAACCCACAGACATTGCCAACATACTGGCAGACAAGTTCAGTGCAAACTTCACCCCTCTCCCCTAAAGGAGAGATAACTATCCCAGCCGAGTGTAGCCTCCCGGACATCTCAAATGCGCAGGTGAAAGCTGCTCTCTAAAGCTAAAAACACAGCATCAATGGGACCGGATGGTGTCCCCGG
Organism: Protopterus annectens; assembly: GCF_019279795.1. Classification (NCBI taxonomy): domain Eukaryota; kingdom Metazoa; phylum Chordata; order Ceratodontiformes; family Protopteridae; genus Protopterus; species Protopterus annectens. The sequence goes on from NC_056746.1 coordinate 1,239,609,431, forward strand.
CTGTGTGCTACACGAGCTAAATGAGGAATTAAACCCGCACATAAGGCAGCTGTTTAATCTCAGCCTTACCACAGGATACGTGCCCAAGGAGTGGCGACGGCAACTGTGGTCCCACTCCACAAAGGTGGCGCCTCACGGACCCTGGTAATTACCGCCCCATAAGCTTAACAAGTCTAGTCTGCAAAGCTATGGAGAGGATCATAATGGAGCTCATAAACAAAGATATAGGGGACTTGCAGACATTGGACCCGACCCAGTTTGGCTTTGTCAAGGGAAGATCATGCCTTTTGAACTTGGTCGACTTCTTCAAATAGTCACCAAGGCCATTGATGAGGGAAAGGCAGTCCATACAGCCTACCTTGACCTTGCAAAGGCTTTCGACACAATACCCCACTCGGTATTGTAGAAAAACTTACCAGCTTAAATGTAAACCCATATGTCACAAGATGGGTTGCAAACTGGCTTAAGGACAGAACCCACAGGGTTAGAGTTGCTGGCGCTGTGTCAGACTCCAAGCCGGTCACAAGTGGTGTCCCACAGGGCTCGGTCCTTGGCCCCTATTGTTTGGCATCTACTTCTCAGAAGTACAGGCCAACATGGGAGGACTTTGGCTGACAAAGTTTGCAGATGACTGCAAACTGGGCGCCATAGTGGAAAGTGCATCGGACACGGATATCCTTCAGAAGGGACTCACGGAAACAGATAGCTGGTGCCAGAGCCATGGCCTGAAGTTAAACGCCAAAAATGTATAGTCATACCCTTCGGGAAAAACAAGGTAACCCCAAGCTACCATATAGGTGGCAATCCACTAAGCACAGAAGAGGTTATCAGGGACCTGGGGACCCAGGTTGACAGTGGCCTTTCTTTGACACTCACATTGCTAAAGTGGTTAGAAAGACCTTCTACATTGCCCACCTGATCATGAAGGGATTCACATCCAGATCTAGTGAGGTCATTGTTCCCCTGTACTCTTCACTTATCAGACCAATGATCGAGTACAATGCCCCATTCGGGATGTATCTCACCCGACATCTGCAGCAATTGGAGAGACCCCAAAAGTTCCTCACCAAAAGGATAAAGGGACTCCAAAATCTGTCATATGCTGCCAGATTGAAGAAACTCCAGCTCTATTCAGTCGCATACCGCCTGCTCAGAGGTGACATGTGCCTGACATACAAGGCCATGTCCAACCCGAATTAATGGACATGCTCCACCTCAAAAAATCCAAATCCACCAAAACCACTAGAGCAAGTGACTTAAACCTTAGCACGGATATAAATAGGATGTGCTGGAGGGATAGATTTATCACTCAGAGACTCCCTATGCTGTGGAATAAAATCCCGGTCCATGTGAGGCAGAGCACCTCGCTGACTCTGTTCAAGAGAAATCTAGACCTGTGGATGGGAGATCGTAGGTTTACCCCGGGAATCATCTCTGGGTCACTGCTGGACAGAGGCATAACAAACTAATGGGCACAGTATTTTTTCATATAAGGGGTGGCGTAAGCCACAATAATTTGGGCTAGGCTTATAAATGCCTTAGGGCAGATAGCCTAGTATAAACCTATGAACCTATGAACCTATGAACAAAGATTAAATCAGTACTGATCGAGGAATGCATATTGAGTGACACACTTACTGAAAACCTAATAAAACAAAACCAAATAAGATCCAAAAGGGAAAACACTTTCCTTTTTCAATTAAAAAAAAAATTCCACAACAACATTCAGACCAAATTTCTCTGAATAGTGCTAGTATTAGTGAAAGGTTTTTCTAAGGTAAGGTGAAAGCTTAGGGTGAGGGGCAGGGATAGGGGGAGGGTCAGCACATGTTATTAAGGTGGTGTAAGGGGACTTTCCCTAACTCATCAGCCCATGCTGTGTAAAGGTATTCAGTTTGGTATTCCCCTTATGCACTGTTACTGAGAAGATGCACACACAGTATTTACTCTCTTTCAGTGGTTACCTGTTGTTTCATTATTATGTTCAGTACAGCCTGAGAACCCCTGATGGCATTACATGGAGTGCCTCTTTCTTTAACCTAATAGCTTCTAACACTTCTGGTATCCACCAGCAGGTTCTAGGCTTAGTGCCTTTACAAGTGATTACCAACTTTTGGCTAAATGTTCTTGTTATTCTCTTAACTCAAGAACTGGGGAAGTGGCCCCCATTTTCAAAAAGAAGGACAGGACAAGAGATTGGGTTTCTGCTACACAGTTTTAAACTCTTATACTCCAGTTTAAATTACACCAATGAAGATCTACTCAAACTATTAAAGCGACACGTGAAAGAACTGCAAATTCATAACTGATTATTCTGAATGTTTGAAGCTACTATACTTTGCTCATAATAGGTTCATAGGCATATACTAAGCTAATGACCGCCAGGGCCTTTATAAGCCTAGTTATTCAATCCAACTCATTTGTGTTCTTTTGCATCATGGACATTTATTAGGGTAGGGTATGTTAGTTAGGAAGTTTTTAGAGGTTATGTGGGGGGAGGGGTTGTGTTAGGCCATTACTGTCTGCATGTGTCTATCAAAGACCCAGGTGAATTTCCAATTTCCCATCCACTGGTTAAGGTCATGCTTAAACAGGGTTAGGGATTGACTCTGCTTCACATAGATAGGGAGCCTGTTCCAAGCATGGGGATTCTCTGAGACATATACTTGTCTCACCAACACATCTTATTTATGTCAAAATCAAAATTTAAATACTTGGATCTAGTGGTTTTGATGTTGTTCATTTTGCAGATGTGCAAAAGGTCTATCAGACCTGGATCCGAGGATGCCTTGTATGCCAAGTATAGATCGACTCTCAGTAACCTGTAGGAGACAGAGTATAGAGATAGGGATTTAAGGTGGTCTGTATTGGGCAATGTGCTTATACCCTGGATTTTCCTTGTAAGGAACCTTCGTGGGCATTCCAACTGTTGAATATGTCTGGTCAAGTATATGCCACAGGGGTATTGAACATAGTGATGGGTGTGATAAAGGCCAAATAAAGTGCACTTTGACTTCCTTGGACCTGGATGCCATGCTGTTACTTAGGAGTTGTGTGACACAGAATAATTTTCTTACTACCTTGGCAACACGTTGGTCAAAGGCCAGATTACTGTCTAATATTTTCCCAAATTCCTAACTACTGGGTCAACTCTTAGGGGGTGTTTTATTGATGGAGTAATTAGCCTGTATGGCAGTTTTCCCAAAAGGCACTATAATGAACTTCTTGGCACTGAGTTTTAGTCCATAACTTTGGCACCAGTCATTTGTGTTAGATCCTCTTGTAAGTTGCTTGTGTCATGGGGCATAAGTCCAGTCATTTGTCTGTTAGATCCTCTTGTAAGTTGTTTGGGTCTTGGGGCATAGGTCCAGTCATTTGTCTGTGTTAGATCTTCTTGAAACTTGTTTGTGTCATGGGGCATAGGTCTAGTCATTTGTCTGTGTTAGATCCCCTTGTAAGTTGTTTGTGTCATGGGGCATAGGTCCAGTCATTTGTCTGTGTTAGATCCTCTTGTAAGTTGATTGTGTCATGGTTCATAGATCCAGCCATTTGTCTCGTGTTAGATACTCTTGTAAGTTGTTTGTGTCTTGGGGCATAGGTCCAGCCATTTGTCTGTTAGATCCTCTTGTAAGTTGTTTGTGCTATGGGGCATAGGTCCAGTCATTTGTCTGTGTTAGATCCTCTTGTAAGTTGTTTGTGTCATGGGGCATAGGTCCAGTCATTTGTCTGTGTTAGATCCTCTTGTAAGTTGTTTGTGTCATTGGGCATAGGTCCAGTCATTTGTGTTGTAAGTTGTTTGTGTCATGGGGCATAGGTCCAGTCATTTGTCTGTGTTGTAATTTGTTTTTGTCATAGGGCATAGGTCCAGTCATTTTTCTGTGTTGTACGTTTTTTGTGTCACGGGGCATAGGTCCAGTCATTTGACTGTGTTGTAAGTTGTTTGTGTCATGGGGTATATGTGCTCCATTATCACCATGGAACATAGTCGAAAGAGTCAAGCAAGACATATACTTGTCTCACCAACATATCCTATTTATGTCAAAAGCAAAATTTAATTACTTGGATCTAGTGGTTCTGATAGTGTTCATTTTGCAGATGTACAAAAGGTCTATCAGACCTGGATCTGAGGATGACCTGTATGCCAAGTATAGATCGACTCTCAGTAACCTGTAGGAGACAAAGTATAGAAATAGGGATTTAAGGTGGTCTGTATTGGGCAATGTGCTTATACCCTGGATTCTCCTTGTAAAGAACCTTCGTGGGCATTCCAACTTTTGAATATGTCTGGTCTAGTACATGCCAAAGGGGGTATTGTACACAATGATGGGTCTGATAAGGGCCAAATAAAGTGCACTTTGACTTCCTTGGACCTGGATGCCATGCTGTTACTTAGGAGTTGTGTGACACAGAATAATTTTCTTACTACCTTGGCAACACGTTGGTCAAAGGCCAGATTACTGTCTAATATTTTCCCAAATTCCTAACTACTGGGTCAACTCTTAGGGGGTGTTTTATTGATGGAGTAATTAGCCTGTATGGCAGTTTTCCCAAAGGCACTATAATGAACTTCTTGGCACTGAGTTTTAGTCCATAACTTTGGCACCAGTCATTTGTGTTAGATCCTCTTGTAAGTTGCTTGTGTCATGGGGCATAGGTCCAGTCATTTGTCTGTGTTAGATCCTCTTGTAAGTTGTTTGTGTCTTGGGGCATAGGTCCAGTCATTTGTCTGTGTTAGATCTTCTTGAAAGTTGTTTGTGTCATGGGGCATAGGTCCAGTCATTTGTCTGTGTTAGATCCTCTTGTAAGTTGTTTGTGTCATGGGGCATAGGTCCAGTCATTTGTCTGTGTTAGATCCTCTTGTAAGTTGATTGTGTCATGGCTCATAGATCCAGTCATTTGTCTCGTGTTAGATACTCTTGTAAGTTGTTTGTGTCTTGGGGCATAGGTCCAGTCATTTGTCTGTGTTAGATCCTCTTGTAAGTTGCTTGAGTCATGGGGCATAGGTCCAGTCATTTGTCTGTGTTAGATCCTCTTGTAAGTTGTTTGTGTCTTGGGGCATAGGTCCAGTCATTTGTCTGTGTTAGATCCTCTTGAAAGTTGTTTGTGTCATGGGGCATAGGTCCAGTCATTTGTCTGTGTTAGATCCTCTTGTAAGTTGTTTGTGTCATGGGGCATAGGTCCAGTCATTTGTCTGTGTTAGATCCTCTTGTAAGTTGTTTGTGTCATGGGGCATAGATCCAGTCATTTGTCTGTGTTTTAAGTTGTTTGTGTCATGGGGCATACGTGCTCCATTATCACTATGGAACATGGTCAAAAGCGCCAAGCTCTGTGCAAACAGTCTGAGATCAGTCAAGACTTGTGACATATGGTAAAGCCAGCTGGTAAAGCCAGCTCTTGTGGGTGGCAGGCATGACCAGAATGCTGAAGCCTCTACCATAGACGTCCTAGGCCTGTCCAGCAAATCAAGCCGCAGTGATGTAACTACTGCTTAGGCTATGTCCCAGCAGGCCCATACTCCCATCATCACAACCCCAACCCCATTTCATTACACTTTTCATGTTTTTACATGAAAAGCCTCCCTCTGGAACTGTCAGGACACACAAAAGCACATTTTATATTCATAATCCTCAGAACTTACACATCCCTGTGAAAGACATCCCGTTCTTTGCTCACTTCCTCACCTATTTAAATGATAACTGTGCCTTGCCCTTTGCACATTGTTGCCTGGTTTGCCTAGGTTTGATGCACAGTGTGGCCAGCCTATGCATGAATACGCATATCCTGCTATTGGTTTTGCATGCATCACTGTTACTGCAGTGTACATGCTGGAAGCTGTGTACAAGCTGCTGCCCCTTTGCCACTGCTACAACATATTGCTCTTGCTTCCCTCTGGCATAGCCACCCCCTGTCACTCCTCTGACTCCTCATCTGGCCCAGTCACCACTGCTTGGTATGCCGGGGGCTGCTGCTCCTGCAAGTATCCACACTGCTGTAATTGCTTCCTAAATATTATATTGTGCAACACTGCACACACAGACACTGTTTTTGTATGTACCAGGGTCATAATGCAGTGCACCAGTGGATGAATCTGGAAAGTGAAAGTGCATTCGCAGTAATATTCTTTGACTGTGATTGGGCACAGTTGTAACCATGGTCTGTTTGAATCTGTGGATTTCCTATAGGTGTCACGAGTCAGGGTTCCAGGCATATCCGGTATCGTCAATAAGATGGTAGTGTGGGGACATCACCCTTCACAAACCACTGGGAAATTTCACAGAATAAGATGGTAGTGTGGGGACATCACCCTTCACAAACCACTGGGAAATTTCACAGGTGGCATACTTGGGAGTCACAATAACTGCTTGTGTAGCCTTCAGACACACTGTAAATGATACGTCTGTGCATTACAGACAACCTGACAGTTGATAAAGTGATACCCTTTGCAGTTCATGTAACTCCTTCCTAGTTCATCAGGCAGGGCCTTTGTTTCAATGAGGATACAGCCTATGACCCCAGTGCCTTAAGGAAACTTGCTATATCTTAGAAATTACACATGATATTGATGTATGTGGGAACCACAGATGTTTCCCCATATGATGAAGCATAGCATTGAGAATATTTTTGAAGAAGATGTGCTCAGTAGGTTGCTGAAAGGTCCCTGTAGCTAATATATGTACAGACACACATATGTTTTTATCCACTGGGATAGGCGTACCATGAAGACCATTGGACTAAAGGCAAGGTCAACACATTTCTGTAATTTCTTGGATGGTGTTCTTATCTACACATTAACAGTCCAGAATGTCACTATCATTGAGTTTATGAAGTGTTATGCAAGGTCAGAGGACCCAGTGCACACGGGGTGATGTCACACATTGGCAGATGTAGCTACGACACTGATAGTCTCTTGCACATCTACATTTACTAAGGTAGCAGCAGATCCTAATATTGTTTAGCTATTCCTTTAATCTGAACACTAGCATTTGGCTGTGTTCAATTATGCTGAGGATGCAGTCCTGTTGTGTATTATGTAATGGATAACTAGTTCTGATGAAGTCCTACCAATAAGGATGAAAGCACTTAACATTTAACAGTTTTTTCAAAATATACGTTTCCTGAACTAATTAAAACTATTCTTTTTGTTTTAATATGCTCCTTGATGGTCATTCTTAACATCACTCAGCCATCTTATTTTTCCTCATCACCATACATAAGAGACCCTCATTTTAATAATGTTGCTCATTAGCATACACTACACATGACAGCACTGCTTGGCCTTCTTGTTCTTCAAAGCTTCCATAATACAAACTGGTATTGCCACAGGAAAAACCAAACTGACCAGTACACGACCTGTAATACTAGGAACAACACTTGAGATATTCCATAAAAACCTTTTATTTATGAGTAGTTATGCACTTTCGTTCCCATAACCTTACGGAACTTCTTCAGAACTAATGAACTTATAAAATACACATTATTAAATATCATCACAAAAACAGTCCCATATTATTCAATGACAAATAAAAACACAGAATCAATTTGAATCAATTAAAATTCTTTTACAACCTTGCTAAAACTAATTAAGCATTAAAATGTTTCAGTCTTAAAACAGAATTAATCAACATGGAATCATTTAACCCTGAATGAAATGTAGCATTAACTTTTAGTTGTCACTTTAATTCCTTTTTGTTTAGATGTTCTTCCATAATATAGCCTCTTACATCCGCTATTATTTATTCCAATACTACATAACCAAATTATGTTCATCAAACTTAACTTGTCTGAATAAACCATTTGTTGTTTTACCATTTTTAATGTCCAAAACATGTTCATATATTTGTTTCTTAGCTTCCTGCTGGTCTTCCCTATATAAAACATATGGCATGACTCGCAGGAGGCTAAATACACAACTTGCTTAGACTGACAAGAAAAATGTCCTCTAATATCATAAACTTTCTCTCTAATTTTGAAAGTATTTGTCTTCTTAACAAATGAACACTGAGGACAAGAACAACATTTAAAATCCCTGATTTTTTATTAGTATTCTTGGGTTCCTCATTAAATAGTTTGCCTCATTCTAACCAGTTTTTAAAGGAACTGCCCCTCCTATACACCAGCATTGGTTTATCTCCAATTTTATTGAATAAGGAACCATCCATCCTGAATATATTCCAATTCCATATTAAGCATTTGCCTTTCACTTTGCTGTCCACTGTATAAGTACTAATGAACGATTTCTTAACTATGTTGATAGATTCATTATGTACAATACTTTCAAATTGCTTATTCTGTTGGCTAGATTTTTCTATATTTAGAATGGAAACATAAAAGCCATTTTTTGTTACAAACTTCATTTTTAATACCTAAAACAAACTTGAGGGGATAACCTCTTCTCAAAAACATATCTACTAACATTTCAACTTCAATTATGAAAGTTTCAAAATCCAACACCATACAAGCTATGCACAGCATTTATCCCTTTGCCACTGCTTTTTTTCTGGGACACTGGGTGGCAACTGTCAAAATGTAAATACATGTTTGAAAAGTGTTCTTTCTATAAATGTTAGATGTAAAACAAGATCTTAAAATATCCTTGTTAATTCTAAATCTAAATAAACGATCCTATCACTATCAAATTTCCAAGTGAACTTTAAAACTCCACTGTGTTACTTATATAATACAATAATTCTTCTAGTCTTTCCTAGGAATCTTTCCAAAGAATAAATATACCATCCAGGAATTGTGTATATACAATCCAAAAATCTTTGAACTGACTATTGAATATAAACATATTTTCCCAATGTACCATGCTTCTGTTCAGTTGTCACATTTTACAAGCTTTTTTTAAAGTTGCTTCTTAAGTTTTATTTAAGATTTTTTTTAGGATTTTTATAAGACTTCAGTATGAGGAATCATTATTGGTATGACTAACATAAACATTTTTTTTTTACATATTTATTTTATTTACTACTTATGTGAGTGAAGGTTACTGATTTCTTTGTAAGACAACTGAATGACTATTGAGATCACATTACATCCTATTCTTCTACCAGTTTCCAATGGCAACTGAGTTTTTAATGGTTCCTTAAAGTCATGTGACAAATGAGCAATATTATATAACTGTATTATGTAAAGGAACGATGAAGTCCTCCCAACAGATGAAAGCATTTAACTTGTAACTGTTTTGTTCAAAATATAAGTTTCCTGAACTAATTAAAACAATTATTTTTATTTTAATCCACTCCTTGATGGTCATTTGTTTCTTAATTTCAACTGAGTGATTTACCAAGGCTGGGAAAACACTAGGCGAGCAGTTTTGAGAAACAGAAGCTTCCCCACAGGAAAAAAAAAACAGAATGGAAACTACTGGTAGGTATAAATGAAGTATGACAACAGTATGCAATTACTATATTAAATGGAGATGTCTGTATTTATTTTCACTATATGCATACTGTAGTTAAAAGAAAAATGTGTAGCAAACAACTAGCAAAGCCATATGAAATAGTATTTCCAACTGAAGTGCAACTGGAAAAAAACATGAAACAGCACGCCCAGCTGAATGTGAAATAGTATGTGAATTCCTATTTCATGTTACTGTACCTAAAGTATTTAGGCAAATATAAAAAAAAACACATAGATATGTGTAAGAGTTTAGGCATCTCAAAACTGGAGACTGTAGGCATTCATGCAATCTAGAAATAGCTTAGATGTTCTCATAATAATAAACTGAAGCCATATAAAAATCAATGCCTGGTCAATAAAAAATAGAACTTTACTTTGGAAAAAATAATTTCTTATTTTCTGATACCGCTATTCCATAGCCTCCCGACCCTTTTAAATTACATCTAGCAGAAGAGTATAATGCAGTTTTAGCATTTTGCTACAATTTATCACAGACTTTTTGATAAGATGCCAACCTGTTTCTTGAAGCTAGATAAAGTGTTAAACTAGCCTGTTACCTGCTGATAAAAGAATCATTCCCAGAGCATTCCTTGGCTGATAGCTCCTAGAATTCATGCTGTGCACCAAAACAGTTTCTTTTTTTTAAAGAAATTGAGTTGGTTAAGTGAAATATGAATGCATAACATGTCACGGGCAAAAGAAGGTGAAATCCATGAAAACTAAGGCCACTACAAATTTTCTAAAGTTGGCTGTAAATAGAAAAATGTTACAAAAAAGCTACTGGAACAAATGTGTCTCCTTTGGTCTGAAGATGAGTTACAAAATGAATTATGCTATTCAGTGCATACTGAGCTACTTTGTCAAGTTATGAATAAACTGCATCATTCTGGTATAGGATTAATTTAATTGTTTTTCACTATACATTCTGCAATCCAGTGCAAGTGATAGGAATACCTGTCACCATGAGTTGATGTCAAGTATCTGTACATACCGACCCTTTGCCTGCTACCAGAAACTAAGTAAATAAATAACTTATATGCTTTGATCATTTTCAAATAATAAAATACTAAATTGAGCAAGAACAACAGTGGATCCACTTTTGCACTGCACACCAGTTTCATCCCCAGCATCACCAACCTCACCTCACTTTCCCCAAGTACTTACCACAGTATTATTACGTGACTTATGTCTGAACCTTTCAGATAAGTACCTTACTGTCTTTGGTCATTATAGATGGTAAACAAAAAATGTGAAAAGAATAAACCTGCCTTTTCCTCTGTCCTCTAAAGCTCTGCCTCTCTGTTCTGAACACCAGTGTCTTTAACATATTCTAGTGGTCCTCCCATAGAATTCTGATGTCCCTATTGGCTACTTAAAGATTACATCACTGAGAAAGAGGGCTCAAAAACTTGTACAGTTATACTGAATGATCTAATTCTCACCAGTCAACATGGCAGAACCTCACAAAAATGTGGTCACCACTGTCATAAGTGAGCTTTGTCCTATAGATACTATTTTGTCTCATGAAAGAAAGAAATAGAGAAAGAGAGAGAGAGAAATAACAGTCACTTATCATTTAGAACTCACTTGAACCACCATATAATGTATTGCTTTAGACACCATCTCATACCTTATGGCAAACAGCTAATTTGACTTTAGATTCCATCATTTTTTCTCCACCTACAGCAGCCATGCTTCTACTGTTGGGGCATGCCCAGTTAGCATGTCTTCTCATATACTGACATCCAGGTTTATGTTTCATTTCGTTCATCTGCAAAGTTCATTCCAGCTTATTGCAGCTTAGACTGCAAAATCTAAATATTATCTTAGATCTCATATCATATATTGTGAATGGAGAGAAATCCAAACCAAAATGTATGCCTTCACTTCCTCTTGAGGATAGGAAGAAAGTTCAAGAAGAATCTTTAAATAATTAAGTGGATCAACATTGTTTTCTTCTCAACCTATTTTACACTTTGGTGGTTACTCAAAAGATGCTGTGTTCGTCCTAAATACGTAATGCTTCAATAAGTTGCACGCATCTTGACTGGTTTCACAGTTCTAACTTGAGCACTAATTATTACTTGATATTTGCCAGTTTCTGTTTCAAGGTAACCTCTCCTTATAACGTGAACTCTGCATACTAAAGGCCTAAGGCATGTACATCATAAGAAATAAGTGTTCCCTTTTTTGAACATTTTAGTCCATGACATGTCAGAATAATGTAAATCTAAAATGAAGGTTACAAAGTTGCTTTCTCATTCACCTCCTTTGCCATTTTTGTTCAAGTAGACAGTAAGACTGCATTGGAACTGTGTGTGTGTGTGTATGTGTGTGTGTGTATGTGTGTGTGTGTGTGTGTGTGTGTGTGTGTGTGTGTGTGTGCGTGTGTGTGTGCGTGTGTGTGTGTGTGTGTGTGTGTGTGTGTGTGTGTGTGTGTGTGTGTGTGTGTCTGTCTGTCTGTGTGTCTGTCTGTGTGTGTCTCTGTGTGTGTGTGTGTGTCTGTGTGTGTGACTGTGTGTGTGTGTGTATGTGTGTCTGTGTGTCTGTGTGTGTCTGTCTGTGTGTGTCTGTGTGTCTGTGTGTGTGTGTGTCTGTGTGTGACTGTCTGTGTGTGTGTGTGTGTGTGTGTGTGTGTGTGTGTGTGTGTGTGCATGTGCGTGTGTGTCTGTGTCTGTGTGTCTGTGTGTCTGTGTGTGTCTGTATGTGTGTGTGTGTGTGTGTGTGTGTGTGTGTGTGTGTGTGTGTGTGTGTGTGTGTGTGTGTGAACAGCTTAGCTTTTAGTTGATCATATCCCTGTTGTTCTACACGCATTCAAGCAAGATGCTAACATGTATACGTTTTTATTTTGTGGGTGGTCAGTCTCACAGCCAGACATTCAGCAAAAGATTGAGACAGGCTTAATATTTACCGTTGTTGGCTTCTCTTTTCAGAGGTACAGTAAGCTATAAGTGGGAATAGCAGAGTAAGAGGGTGTGGGTGCAGGGGGTATCTTACCTTCTGCAAAAATACTTTGTTGTATATATTGCCTCTGATATATTGTTACAAGCTTGATTACACATATACCAAGACTGAGTGCAAGTGTACAATTTTACTTGAGTATGTGTGTTCCAAATTACTTGACTACGTGTTCCAGATTATTTGTGTATGTGTTCCAAGTTACTTCAGTACATGTTCCAAGTCACTTGAGTACCTGTATTACAAATTACTTAAGAACATTTTCCAAGTTACTAGAGTACATGTGCTCCACATTACTTAAGTATGAGTTCTGAGTTACTTGAGTGTGCGATCCAAGTTACTGTGTGCTCAAGCTTATCCACAGCAAACATCTTTTACTGAGATTTTGTCATCCAAGCTCTGTTGCTTTGAGGAGACTTAGTGGCACTATGTGTTCTTCCTAATAATTCTGAAGTGTAGCATTCCTTATCATAGCTAAGTATACATATAAATTTGAAAGGGTATTCACCTAAATCAGAATTCCTTTTCACCAAGGTGCATTTTCCAAAGAGTGGGATTATACAGAAATAGCGAAGGTTGTAGACATAGCTTCTACTATACTGAGGTTTGCAGGGGGTGGGGCTCAAAATGATTTTTGGTTATATTCTGCGAAGAACTATGTTTTCTATGCATATATATTGTTAACTATAATATAGAGGTGTCTATTTTTTAAATTTCTTCAAGTCTTTTGGGTTTCTAACACCATGACAGGACTAGACCCCATTCCTAAGTCAAAGCACGATTAAAGTTCATGAAATTAGTTTTGTATCAGTTGTTAATGTCAGCCAGACATGCTCTTCGCAGCACCCGCAATGTGCCTCCTGCAATTCGTATGGTGTTACATGTATTGATAACAAATCTAAATACGACTGCAGATTCTTTCTTATAAAACCTATTGCTCCTACTACTATTGGAACTGTCTGGGTATCTTCCTTCCACATTGCTCTTATTTCTGCCTGCAAATCCTGATATTTTATGACTTTGTGTCTCTCTGTACGCAAGACACTGGGTGTGGCGATTTCAATGATCAATGCTACTTTTGTCTTCTTTTCATGGACCACTATATCTGGTTTTCTAGCATCTATCTTTTGAACTGTTGGTAATATAGTTCACTATCAAAAGCTTGAAAGGTACTTCGCCAGATGTTTAATGGAGAGTACAGTTTCAAAGATGCGCAATGCCAAACCTGAATACTACGAACCCATAATAATGAATGCAAAGCGTGATTCATTGGGTTCACCATTGTGACTGGAAATCATGGTACACTGAGTACTAGGGAATTTACCCTTCTCCTCACTGTAGTGTGATCTCAGAGTTGATATATATAATTTGCAGGGATGTGTGCAGGGACTTGCCCCCCTGCAAAACAGTAAAATGTGTGTTGTTGAGGTGAAATACTCACAGCATGTTGAGCTGCATATCCTGGGTGTCTGATGTCACCTTCCATTCTATTGAATAATGTCAACTGAGGATGTCGGGGAATGGATTTTTGACATGTCAATCTGAAAATGTTTTTGACATTGTGGGTCATTGTAATGACCAAATGATGAAGTGCCTTTCAAGCTTTTGATAGTAAATGTATATCTCTATATATATATCTATATCTATATATCTATATATCTATATATATATATATATATGTATATATATGTATATATATATATATATATATATATATATATATATGTATAGGTCCCATTTAAGTGATCGAAGGTTCAGAACTTCGAATTTCATATGGCCGAAACCATATGATCGAAGTTTTAAAACTTCAAACACTTAAACAGAGATCTCCATACAGCACGGAATGGGAATATTCCCTTTTCCTTGCTGTAGTGCGATATTGGAGTTGGTATATTTTTAATAGCGGGGGTTGTGGGGGGTGCAGAAGGTCAGCCCCCTGTATAAATGAGTCTTAATTTTTTTTTTTGTTTGTTTTAAAACTTTGATCATATGGTCCCGGCCGGATTCACTTTATAATCTCGAAATACTGAAATCTCGACTTTCAGTATCTCAAGTCTAAAAAGCCGAATGTTGAAAACATCGGGAAATCAAAAGCGCAAAATTTCAAATACCAAACGGCAATCCTGTGTTGAACTTACATTCTATGAGCTGAATGTCCATAGCCACTGTTGCAGAAAGCAGTGTGCTTCGTTGCAGCCCAAACCTGCTGGTGTATATATCTGTGTTTTGGCAAGTTCTGCCCTGCCCAAATGTCAGTTGCAATGTCTGAAGCAGGAAGTAGAGCACCCGCTTGTTTGGGAGCTATCTACACCACTGTTCTGTCGCAGAAGGATAGTCCTGTGTTGCTGGTAGATGGTTACGTCTTGAATCGGGAGGTTTCAACAGAGAAAACGTACTGGAGTTGTAAATGGAAACAGTCTCTAAAGTGTACAGATAGGGCTGTTACAGTCAGTGTACCCAATGGTGAGAAACTACTAAAATCTGTGCAGCACACGCATGGAGGGGATCCCAACGAGATAGAAAAATACAAGATATGTGCAGAGTTGAGGGTGAAGTCTAAAGTATCCCGTGATATGCCCTATCTAATTGTTGACGATGCCTTAGCTTCCACATCAGCTGATGTAACACCCAGCCTACCCACTAGAAAGGCACTTCTCCAACAGGTTGGTAGGATTCACCGACAAATAAGTAAAGCTAGTGCCCAAAATGTGAATCATATACTTGATATTAAATTGTCTGATTTCCCCACCAAGTCTGGACTGTTTCTAAGCAAAACCATGACTGACAGTGCAAGTGATCCCAGCGTGATGGCATTTAGTACACAGCAAAATTTATGTGACTTGAGCACAGAAACTATTTGGCTTATCGATGGCACATTTTTCTATAAAGGGATTATGTGCTGGCAACTGTACAGTATACATGGGTTAGTGAATTCAGGAGGGTTCCACAAAAGTGTGCCATTACTGTATTGTCTTATGATGAAGAAGTCACTCAAATTCTACAATTACATGTGGCATTGTGTTTTGAACTTACTAGATGAGCACGGACTTGAGCTGCAGCTGAAATATGTTTTAAGTGACATTGAAATTGCTGCGAAGAGAAGTGTAAGTCTGAACTTACAGGGTGTGACCTCTAAAGGCTGCCTATTCCACTTTGGCCAGAATATCTGGCGGAAAGTGCAGCAGTTGGGACTGAGCCACATGTATAACATGGATATGTCATTCCAATTGTATGTCAAATGCTTGGTAGCACTAGCATTTGTCCCTGAAACTGACATGCTATCCACTTTCCAAAGCCTTAAGGAATCATTCCCTATTGAATGGAAGGCATTACTACAGTACTTCTCTGACTGGTATGTCCTAGGACGGGTAAGGAAGTTTTGTACTAAGACTACAGGTTTCTCAAGATTCCCACCTCTATTCCCTGTCACATTCTGGAATGTGGAAGAGTTGAATGTGCTGTGTCTACCTCGCACACAAAACAGTGCGGAAGCATGGCACTGGTGGTTGAAATCCTTATCCTTATTAGGACATACAGTGTGCGATTTAGCTGTGCTCATGACCACATTAGCTAGGGAGCAAGACTGTGTAGAAGACCTCAGGGTTCGTATGAGGTGTGTTGCTGCTCCTTCACCGAAAAGACATCTAGTGCTAAAGAGGCAGATGCAGTTTGAAAACGTACTGCAGAACAGGAAGAGCTATAACAGTATTGAGTATGTGATGGCCATTGCACGGTTGGTAAAAATATGATTGTGTTTCATTTTACGTACATGGAATGTGGAGGCTAGAATGCATCACAGTGGATTACCGTGTGCATTGTTGTTACTGGTGTATTTCCGCAGCATACAAGTGTGGCTATGTGTACAGTTTTGTTGGGTTTGGCTTATACTACGGCCAGTATTACAGGGTTCTAAAGTGTTCTTCATAACGAGAATCGGCCTTTATTTGCCAGATGTCACTATGGGGGATGCTACGTGCAGCGTTTATTTTGAAGGGTGACACGGTTGATTGGTGTATAATAAAGGTTATTTAGTGGGTTTCAATATTTTAATATCAGTGTTTTGCTGTTCGGTTTTGTCACATTCATTGTTATGAACGTCGGTTATGTCAGCTTCGTTATAGTCTCGAGATACTGAAATTCGGGATTTCAGTATTTCGAGATTACAAAGTGAATCCAGTCCCGGCCATATGAGATTCAAAGTTTTGAAATTTCAATCATTCAAAGTAGACCCATATATATATATATATATATATATATATATATATATATATATATATATATATACATATATATATATATATATATATATATATATATATATATATATATATATGTATGGGTCTAGGACTATTCACTGAATGCACATTTCACTGAAACGCATTTGACTGTGCACAATTCACTGAAAGCTCAATTCACTGAAAACACAATTCACTGACACATTACACTGAAAGTTATATATGGCCTATTCCTCACTGTAGTGCAGCCCTGGAGTTAGAATATA
>NC_056746.1:1239631291-1239648791 GCF_019279795.1 Protopterus annectens
AACAAGAATTATTAACATTTACAGGCTCATTTAGTATGCAGTTCACCACACCTCTCAATCTCTCAGCGCAAGAAATCTAGACAGAGCCTGATATAATGGGGGGACAAAGGCCCAAAACTAGGGACACATTTTAAATATTGCCCTTATAAACTTAGAAAGTTGCTAGAATAACATGATTAGTGTTAGTATGCACTTTCTGAAAGCTATGAAGCCTGAAACTCAAATCATGTAATTTAGTGACTCTAATCCTTAGATCCATCCCAGTGATTTGTCAAAAAAAGCACAATTTTTATGAGGAAGAGACCAAAATTATGAGGCAAAAATATGGACATTCTACAAAACTCTGTACAGCTGAGAGGAATGCAGGTCACTGCTGGTCAGAATACCAGTGAAACTCTTCGACCTGACAGGCAGCTAGTCAAATTATTCCAATGTTAGTAAATAGGGAATTTGGAAGATATATTTCTAGTAATCTGTCCTTCATGAAGCTCTCATATTAGGTTCATAGGTTCATAAGTAGATACTAGGCTATTGGCCCAAGGGCCTACGTAAGCCTAGCCAACAAGGTTCCCTGACTTACGCCACCCAAGAAAGTTATTTTCCTGTGCCACTGTCGAGCAGAGACACAGAAGTGATCCCCAGGGTGTATTTCCTATTTCCCATCCACTCATCAAGATTTTTCTTGAAGAGTGCTAATGAAGAACTTTGCTTGACATAGATAGGTAGCCTGTTCCAGAGTATGGGAAGTCTCAGGGACAGGAATCTATCCCTCCAGCATGTTCTGTTTATTGTGGTGACAAGGTTTTAGTCCCTACAGCATGTAGCTTGGAGGGATTGGGATTTCTTTAGGTGTAGCATGTCCAACAGCTCTGGGTTTGACATAGCTTTATATGTTAAGCAGAGATCACCTCGGAGTAGGCAATATGCTATGGAGTAAAGCTGGAGTTTTTTGAGGCGGTCAGTGTAGGGCATTTGTTTGTGTCCAGTAATCCTCTTTGTGAGGTACTTCTGTGGCCTTTCCAGCTGCTGCAGATGTCTTGTGAGGTACATTCCAAAAGGGGCATTGTACTCTATAATGGATCTAATGAGTGTCGAGTAGAGGGGAACAATGACCTCTTTTTTCCTGGATGAGAACCCTTTTATGATGAGGTGTGCCACGTAGAAGGACTTCCTGACTACTGTGGCAATGTGACTATCAAATGAGAAACTACTGTCCACCTGGGTCCCAAGGTCTCTTATCACACATTCATTGTTAAGTAGATTGCTGCCTATGTGGTAGTTCATGGCTACAGAGTTTTTACCAAAGGGGATGACACTGCACTTTTTGGCATTGAGCTTGAGGCCATGGCTCTGACACCAGGCATCTGTCTCAGCGAGGCCCTTCTGTAGGATGTCCACATCATTTGGGGACTTGACTATGGCTCCTAGTTTGCAGTCATCTGTGAACTTCGTTAGCCAGAGGCCTTCTGTGTTAGCCTGTACTTCGGAGAAGTTGATACCAAACAGGAGAGGTCCCAGGACAGAACCCTGTGGTACTCCACTTGTCACTGCTTTGAGGTCAGATTTGGAGTCTGCAACATTTACAGTGTGGGTTCTGTCAGTGAGCCAGTTGGCAACCCATCTTGTGACGTCGGGATTTATACCTAGTTTAGTGAGTTTAGCTATAATTTCAGAATGGGGGATTGTGTCGAAAGCCTTGGCAAGGTCAAGATAGGCTTTGTGTACCACCTTACCCTCATCTACGGCTTTGCTGACTGCCTCAAAGAAGTTGATCAGGTTCAGGAGGCATGATCTGCTTTTCACAAACCCGAACTGGGTGGGATCCAGAGTATGGAGGTTACCAATGTCTTTGTTTATGACTTCCATGATGATATGTCCCATGGCCTTGCAGACCAGGCTCGTCAGGCTAATAGGTTGATAGTTCCCAGTATCAGTGGTTGATCCTCCTTTATGGAGTGGGATAACTGTTGCTGTGCACCATTCAGTGGGCACAAAGCCTGATGCAAGGCTATTATTGAACATGGTGCTTAAGTGGGGAGCCAGTTCGTTCTGACGTTCATGTAAAACGCAGCCTGGGATGTTGTCCGGTCCCATGGATGCTGTGTTGTTGGCTTTAGAGAGTGCAGCTTTTACCTGCGTAGTTGTGATTACAGGGACTCTGCATTCTTCCTGTATAGATATGGGCCCTTTAGGGGGTGAGCTCATTTGCTATACAAACTGTCATCCAGGTAGCATTCACAAGTAAACATTATCCAACCAATTGTTATGGACAAAACTGCAGTACCCCTACTGAAGAAACACGAGTATGGTCACTGCCACAATGTTAAAGCAAGAAAAATATGGGTGTCCTTGGCCTCTTAGTATACAGCATATAACTGTTATCATCCCACTGACATGTGGATATTTCAATTACAATGACTTTCTTTTAAACACTACTGTATTTATTTATTTATTATATTTTTGTATGTAGGTATGTATTTATTTATTTAGTTACTTATTATTTTTAATTTCTGGTGTTGGACTATTTTTGGTAGGTGGGGCTGGTTTGATACTATACCGAATCATGTAAGGTAAGTAATTTTTTTTATAATGCTATTTTCTGCTCACTTTTTATGTCAGCATTGTAGTAGTGCAGAACAGCATATCATTTCATTATAAGCTTTTCTGTAGTACAGTGTTTTATCAGCAACAAGGCAGACTGTTTTTTGGTTAGTTTTTTTGTTTGACTGGATGGTGTTCTCAGCAATTTCGCAGTTAGTGTTTTGGCTAAATGGTGATGCGGACTGTCTGATGTTTTGGCTAAATGGTGATGCGGACTGTCTGATGTTTTGGCTAAATGGTGATGCGGACTGTCTGAGTTAGTACACGTTTTAGCTCGCTTTTGCTTTTCTTCACCAGTCATTTCACTTTTGTATGCAGGTTTGCAAGCTTTAGCTAAGTAGTATCAGAATTCTAACATGACTATTACAATGAGATGCATCACGAAGCCTGACATTATTGAATCAAGGCAAATATATTGGTTAGAGTTACTGAAGATCTTTAGGAGTGTAACATATGCTTACATTACATTTTATAATGAAAGCACCAGTTCAGTTTTAAAGCTACAATAAGCTGTTGATTTAAGAATGTAATGAAAATTATACTTAAAAAAGAAGTTTAATCTCTTCATTCCTATTTTAAAAGATGTCCAAGAAGTCTGTTATTTTTGCTTTTTCTAATAACTGAAATCACTGTTTATATGTGATTAGAGATTAATGGGGTATAGGGAGGAATTTTAGGTGGAGAATTTGTATTTGTCTACTAGTCACTTTTTATTTCGGAGTTGCAGTCTAGTAAGATGTTGGGTGTATTGAAAGTGATTATGTTAGATATGAGTCTGGTACATATACGCATATATCTATCTAGCCACTTCAGCGCAACATTAGTGCATAGTTTAGTTATAGTTCAGAAATACAGGGTTTTTAATTCCAGAAGCTGCCCATAAAGATAAACGTACCTACAAAATATCCCAGTTGTGCTGATGAAATCAATAAAAAGGTCAAAACATTCTTGCCCATAGCTAGTGGGGTTTGCTTTATTGGCCTGAATGTAACCAAATACTTAAAAAGTTTAAAAAAAGTCATGGACATTCAGAAGCCATGCAGATAAAACGCTTGATGTCCTGAAGGGGTCATTTGCATATATGCCATGGTCATCCACTAGAGGAGGTTTAAGTTATCACACAGTGAAAATTCTAGCTTGTCTAGGGTTTCCTTGCATTTTTTACCAGATAGTTTGCCTGTGTGTTATTTTTACACTTATGTGTATGTATATATATATATATATATATATATATATATGTGTGTGTGTGTGTGTATATATCTATATATCTATATATCTATATCTATATATATATATATATATATATATATAGATACATATTGCTCCAGGACTGACGAGCAGCAGTTATCGCTTGTAATTTTCCCCAGGGTGTAGGGCCTGTTCTGCTGCAGTTAGAATGTATGATGCTGATCAGAATATGGTACATGTCCATGCCAGTGTGTTCATGAGTCAACTGGTGAGTGGAAGATGGCAGCTCATGCCAGTGAGTAATACAGCTTAAGTTCATATTGTGGGTCTTTGAAGAGTTTAGTTGTTTGGAAATTGAGGACACAATCTAAATATGTATTATTTTTCTGTCTGTTGTAACATTTGTTGGTTTCAAGTATTTATTTCCAAGTTCCTTGCTGATGCATTGTTTATGTGGAGATCTGTGATCTGTTCTTTACTTTTTGTTGCAAACATATTGTATTATTTAAGTTATTTTACTTTTAATGATTTAATGGTAGAGTAAAGATACTTATTTCCCTTTTTAATTTGCACTTTGAGATGGATTGGCTTTTCCAGATTGGTAGCTGTTTGAAATGTTGGGACAAGGTAGAACGAGTCCCAGAATGCAAAGACTGAATGGCTGAAAGATCAGACTTACATATACCAAGTCCAAGATGTCATTCCTTTTAATATTCCCTTCGCAGCGAGGTATGCCGATGTTGAAGTTGGCATATATAAGTCTGGGGGGGCTTGCTATCTCTGCAAAAAGAAGTTTAACGAACAGCAATTTTTTTTAAATTCAGTCTTCTCCTGTGTTTTCAGTCTTTTTTTAAGCTTGTTGGCACTCAGCATTTCAAGTGTCAACATTACAATACATTACAATAGGGAGCCTCAACATTACAATAGGGAGCTTTCAATATTTTATTAGCCATATAGCTTCAGTTTCATTTTCGTGTGCTTTTTAGTTATTTATTTATTTTTTAAATTTTTTTCCTTGGTTTTGTCAGCAGTTCTATGAAACGTTGTTTCTTTAAGAGGTAAATGTAATTTAAATGTAATATATTTTAAGTACTATGTCTTTTATGTGGAATTCTTTATGGTGTGTGTGTGTGTGTGTGTGTGTGTGTGTGTGTGTGTGTGTGTGTGTGTGTGTGTGTGTGTGTGTGTGTGTGTGTGTGTGTGTGTGTGTAGCTGCAGTCATATTTTATTGTATACGCTGTTATAATTTTGTTTTTCTGAAGTTTAATTTTCTTTTCTTTCTTTGTTTTATTTTTGGCAGGGCTGCTTTGGGTTCATTTTATGTATTATGTTTTGGTGTGTGCTTGTTACTTAATTTCTTCCATTGGTACTTATGTATTATCGCAACCACATATGTAGGCATATATACAGCGACAGTATAGTAAGACCTTTTTCTGTGGCGACATTTACATGTGAGTAAATGAAATTAAAAAACCCTCCAAAGTTTGTTGCATACATGCAATGTAAATTATATGTATATACAGTGGATGAGATAATGCGTAAGTACCAAAGTTTGTTATGCTTTTGCAGTAACTACTCCCATTTACGTAACAAAAAGTTTAACTTTTTTGTGGCTGTAGTGCATCTGTATGCAAGCCTGTCCTGGACAGTTCTTGTTAAATCAGAGCAGATATAGGCAGCAAGCATAAGGACTGCTCAGACTTGACCCTGTTTAGTCACGATTCATGTTACAGTATTACTCACAGTATGAATGAGTTCAGAAGAAATGCTAATGAGCAAAGTAGAATAATGCAAATACGGTACTTACGAATTACCGCATCCACTTTATATTCATATAATTTACACTGCGTGTATGCAACAAACTGTGGAGGTTTTTTTTTTATTGTAGTTACTACCATGTAAATGTCGCCACAGAAAAAGGTCTTACTATACTGTCGCTGTTTAGTGCATTTTTTTTAACAGTATATTTAAAGTAGACTTTCAGGAGCGCCTTTTACAGGCTACACAGTACAGCAGCTACCACCTTTCAAATATGATGGGAGGCACTGCTACAGTTTCAGCAGTGTGGGGGTATATGCCATTCCTCATATTAATATCACCTGTTCGTGAGGGTTGCTTTATTAGTAATTTTAGTAAATATGTCATTACAAATGCAACATAAACCACACAAGCTGATCAGCTGTGGATGTATAATGGGCACACACTCCATTCCACATGACGATAGTCATTAGCAATCAAAGTCTTGCAAATTCTGTTCTGTATTTCCCTAAAATATTCCACTGGTGACTACATGACAATCTCTTTGTGAAAATGTATTCACCAGTGAATGAACATAAACTGTAGAAGACCTATAAACCTGTTTTGAAATTCCTCCTAATGCCGTGCAGTTCACAACTTTACTGTTTATGTAATTGCTGCAAAGTAAACAAGACCAGAAAATGTTCTTATTGTAAACAAATCACTTACGTTTCCTTCCTTTTATTCTACACTGAAAAACAAATGACAGCAAATGAAGTACAGGCACAGACATCCAACTTGTTTTCAGCACCTACCATAGGTTCATAGGTAGGTACTAGGCTATCTGCCAGAGGACATTTATAAGCCTAGCCAGAGTGTGTAGGCTTTCACCGCCCCATTGATTAATTAACTGAGCCTCTGTCAAGCAGAGCCAATGAAGTGATCCTGGGGATGTATTTTCTGTTACCCATCCACTCGTCAAGGCTTCTCTTGAAGAGTGTTAGTGATGGGCTCTGCCTAATGTAGTTAGGAATTTTGTTCCAAAGCATGGGGAGTCTCTGTGACAGGAATCTATCCCTCCAGCATGTTCTATTTATTGTTGTGGTGAGGTTTAGCTCACTAGAGCTTGTGGCTCGCAGTGACTTGGATTTCTTTAGGTGGAGTATGTCCATCAATTCTGAGTTGGACATGGCTTTGTAAGTCAGGCAGAGACCACCTCTGAGTAAGCGATATGCCACTGAATACAGCCGGAGTTTTTTCAGTCGGGCTGCATAGGACATATGTTTGAGGCCAGTAATCCTCTTGGTGAGGTGCTTTTGTGGTCTTTCAAGTTGTTGGAAGTGTCTTGTGAGGTACATCCCAAATGGGGCATTGTACTCTATGATGGGTCTGATGAGTGACGAGTAGAGGGGCACTATAACCTCTTTATTTCTAGATGCGAACCCCTTAGTAATTAGATGGGCCACATAGAAGGATTTCCTAACTACTTTGGCAATATGATTGTCGAAGGAGAGATTACTACCTACCTGGGTCCCCAGATTTCTTATTACCTCTTCTGTATTAAGGGGGCTGCCGCCTATGTGGTAATTCGTGGGTGCTTTGTTTTTCCCAAACGGGATGACTATGCATTTTTTGGCATTTAGCTTGAGGCCATCACTTCAACACCAGGTGTCTGTCTCAGTAAGGCCTTTTTGGAGGATGTCCGTGTCAGCCAGAGAGTCAATTATGGCTCCCAGTTTACAGTCATCGGTGAACTTGGTTAGCCATAGTCCTCCTGTGTTTGCCTGTACTTCTGAGAAATATATGCCGAACAGTAGGGGTCCCAGAACCGAGCCTTGCAGGACACCACTTGTGACTGGATTAGAGTCAGATCTGGAGCCCGCTATTCTTACCATGTGAGTTCTGTCTGTAAGCCAGTTGGCAGCCCATCTTGTGACATAGGGGTTTATGTTCAGGCTGGTGAGTTTTTCTATAATACCCGAGTAAGGAATGGTGTCGAACGCCTTGGCGAGATCAAGGTAGGCTGTGTGAACCACCTTTCCCTTGTCTATGGCCTTGGTAACTGTCTCGAAGAAGTCAACAAGGTTTAGTAGGCATGTTCTGCCCTTAACCATGCCAAACTGGGTCAGGTCAAGTGTTTGGAGGTTCCCAATGTCTTTGTTAATGAGTTCCATGATGATGCGCTCCATAGTCTTGCAGACCAGGCTAGTCAGGCTTATGGGGCGATAGTTACCAGGGTCAGTTGTGGCCCCTCCTTTGTGGAGCGGAATAACCATTGCTGTGCACCATTCTATGGGCACGTAGCCTGTGGAGAGGCTGAGGTTGAACAGCGTGTTTAGATGGGGGGTTAGTTCGTTCTGTAGTTTGTGCAAGACGCAGCCTGGGACACCATCTGGCCCCATTGACGCTGTGTTTTTGGCTTTTGAAAGGGCTGTTTTCACCTGTGCTTCTGTGATTTCCGGGACACTACACTTTTCCGGTATTGTTGTGGGCCCTTTTGAAGGTGAGAGGGAGGTGAAGTTTGCACTGAATCTATCTGCCAATATGTTGGCAATATCAGTAGGTTCAGTATATTTTGTGCTATTTTGCACTATCTCAGAGCATATCTGCGAGTTGCCACTTAGATTCTTAACATAGCTAAAGAAGGCTTTGTGGTTATCTTTCAAATCCTTGGCTATTTTTCTTTCGAAGTTAGCCTTGGATGATTTTATGAAGGACCTTAGTTTCTGACTGACACTGATCAGGGATGCCTTTCCTTCTTGGGATTTGCTTTTTTTCTGAACTAGTTTCCTCCTTTTGTTGTATAACCTGTCTATGGCAGGGGTCCACTAGACTGGTTTCCTTCTCTTAGGAGAGTGAGTCTTGGTTTTGCTAGGGATGGCGCGATCCATGCATCCTTGCAGGTGCTCATAGAGTGCAAATGTAAAGGATTCTGCATCTTGGGCAGTGTTATCCTTTAGCGTGGGGGCTGTGAAACTTACCACCTCTGCCTTAAGTAAGGTGAAGTTTGCTTTAGAAAAGTTTTTCACTGTGGTTTCCTTGGTTGGGGGTGGTGGTGGGGTGTGGACATTCAGGGTGATTAGTTTATGGTTTGATCTAACCAGTGATGGGTTGACCTCCGGTATGGAGCACCTGTTGCCCATGTTGGTGATGATCAGGTCCAATATGTTACGGCCTCTGGTAGGGGAGTTTACCAGCTGATCCAGGGCATTTGAGTTGATAAATTCCAGGAAGCGCTGAGCCTGGGAGTTTGTACTCAAGTAGTTTTCCCAGTTAATGGTAGGGTAATCGAAATCTCCCAAGATCAGTGTGTTCGGTAGGACCTTCATGTTTTCCAGTGTCTCCAGAAAGGCGGCGTGGTGGTCCCGGGTCATGGAGGGTGATCTGTAGCAAACCACAATTTGCATTGCAGATTTGCCCGATGTTAGTTGCACATGGATGATCTCAGAGGTATCATGCTGCGCCACTAACCTGAAGGTGTGGGTATCCTTGATGAATATGGATACACCCCCTCCTTTTGTGTTTCGGTCCGTGTTCTGTGGCTGAAATGTGTGGTATGAGTTGTAGCCCAGTAGTGCTGGAGTGCTCTCTGGAGCCTTGAACCAGGTTTCACTTACTGCACAGATGTCGATGTTCTCCATACTTAGGAGTGCTTCGAGTGCATGCATTTTGAGATTTAAACTCCTGGCATTGAGTAGCATAACCCTCATTTTTTTACTTGTGCTGTTTACGGAGGTGGGTTTGAATTTTGAGCCTTGCCTAAAAAAGGCACTATGGGGGCAGCAAGAGCCTTGGCCAGTATTCGAAAGCCAAGGAGTGACAGGTGCAAGCCATCTCTTGTGAAGCAACGCGGCTTGTCGAACATATCATCCCAGGCTGACAGACACTGGATCCCCTTTGAATGACACCAGAAGCTTAGCCAATTGTTGAAATTGATCATTTTTTCTTTATACTGAAGTATCATTCTTGGTGAGGGCAGGATGCTACTCAGGGTAAGGGTCATAGCCGCCTGGGCTACATGATCAGAGAGCTCTTCCATGTCTCTTTTCATGTAGTCCAGGGAGGTATGGCTCAGGTCATTCACACCAACATGAACAATGACAGAATCATATTTGTACTTGTTCTGGAGTGACCTGAGTGCTTGTGTTATGTGGTGGATTCTGGCTCCCGACAGGCAGCTAACAGTAACCTTCTCCTTGTCCAGCTTAGTGAGTGGGGCGTCAGTGTGCCTGACTATTGAGTCACCTATTACTAGTGTGTTAGGTATGTTATTTTGCCTTAAGGGTTGTGATTGTGTGGCACATTGATTTTGTGTTTTATGTGTTGTCTGGTTTGTGACGGGAGGTGCAGGTTTTGTGCGTGTCTGCTTTGGAGCTCTCTGATGCTTTTGCAGGTTTTTAATTAGAGCTTCCGAGTATGATTTTGTGTATTTATGTGTAATTTTTGCCAGTGCTGGTTTAGTAGGTCTATGTGAGGCTGGAGGTGTGGTGCAAGTGTTAACCTTCTCCTCATGACTGTCTGTTCCAGTCTTGGGTGGAGATACCTTAGCCTTCAGTTTGCCTGTATAATTGCATCTCTCACATATGTTAGTGTTTTGTGGTAGGAGGAGAGGGCTGTCTGTGTATATGAGGCAGTTGTAACATTGCCTCAGGATACCCAGATTCACCAGCTGGACTAGAGAGTACACCTGAAGTTGCCCTTTGGTCATGCCTGAATAGTAGGGTGAGCTGCTTAGTCACATGGTTGGTGAGGGGTGGATAAAGAGCCTTGCCCTGCTGGGCAGTCAAGTGTCGGGGTATATTAGTGCTTGCTATTAGGTCTGAGCAAGTGCTGGACTGTAGGATGCTTTTTGAGTCCTTAGGTTGAGAGTTAGACTAGTTTCAAGTGAAAAACTGAAGAGACTTAGTGGAGCTGGGAATAATTTAACCCTAGCTAACTGGTGCTGCCCAGCGCACAAAAACGTGGAACGAGTTTTTTAAACTACTAACTTCTGGGCTGGAACCACTCCTCCACGGACAGATGGCTGCTCAAAGTTCCCCTCTCTCACAGGTGAACAGAGAAACTTCCCTCTATCCAAGTAAGGTATGGGCAGCTCAGGAACTTGTAACACAGCCCTGAATTCAGCACTAGCCTGAAAACTGGACTATACTAGCTTAGAAAGGCAGGAAACAAGAAATTGATTTATTTATTGTTTTGAAAAAATAAGGCAAAAACAGTAAAAAGTACACTTAAAACAGCTTTAAATAACTACAAGTGATCAGAAAAGGCTATCGCAATTAGTGTGTAGCCTACAACAGTTAAACAATTTATTTAAACAAAAAACAACTTTTTAAAAGGGCAGGCAGTCAAATAAGTACAATATGTGAAAAAGCAAGCTTTTAAATCACAATAAGTGCTGGAAAATCAGCGTTTAGGCGGAAAACAGTTAAGTACAGCAAGAAAATACAGAAAACTGATACTCAATCACTCCAAAGTCTCTCTTTTAAGCTAGAAGGCTTATATCAGTTTAAGGCTTTCCAGTGCTTTCCAGTAGGTTAGTTAAAGGAAAAATGGGAAACAAGCGCAGATGTCTAAAGTCTAAAGACATGCTTCTGGAGCATTTCTCCCCGGGCCTCCACTGAAAACAGGATCTGTGGAACCTAGTCAGACTTTCCCGGTCAACAAATGTTAAATAAATAAATAAATAAATAAAATGTGGTCTTTTAAACCAGAAAGTTGAACGAGATGGACAACTTCCCGAATGGTCAATAAACTACAATTCCTGGGCCAAGAACCACTCCTCTTGCGGTAGCCAGGCTACCTAGTAGTTACCACTTCCACTGATAAGCTAGAAGGCTGCCCTCCAACACAAAGGCTTGGGGGGCTCAGAAGCTTACAAACAGTCCTGGATACGGCAAATCTGTACCTGGACTAGACTAGTTACGAGAAAGGTGGGGATCAAGCACAAACACGGGCTTTAAAACCAGAAAGTTGAGAGAGATGGAAAAAAACTGCCCAAACGGCCAATAAACTACAATTTCTGGGCCAGAACCACTCCTCTTGTGGTAGACAGGCTACCTAGTGCTTACCACTCCCACTGATAAGCTAGAAGGAAAAATGGGAAACAAGCGCAGATGTGGTCTTTTAAACCAGAAAGCTGAACGAGATGGACAACTTCCCGAATGGTCAATAAACTACAATTTCTGGGCCAGGAACCACTCCTTTTGCGGTAGATAGGCTACCTAATGCTTACCACTCCCACTGATAAGCTAGAAGGCTTCCCTCCAACACAGAAAGGCTTGGGGGGCTCAGAAGCTTACAAAGAGTCCTGGATACAGCAAATCTGTACATGGACTAGACTAGTTACAGAAAAGGTGGGGAACAAGCGCAAACACAGGCTTTTAAGCCAACAAGTTGAAAGAGATGGAAAACTGCCTAAATGGCCAATAAATTACAATTTATGGGCCAAAACCCACTCTTCCTGTGGTAGACAGGCTACCTGATGCTTACCACTCCCACTGATAAGCTAGAAGGCTTCCGTCCAACACAGAAAGGCTTGGGGGGGGGGCTCAGAAGCTTACAAAGAGTCCTGGATACAGCATATCTGTACCTGGACTAGACTAGTAACAGGAAAGGCAGGAAACAAGTGCAAACACAGGCTTTTGAATCAGAAGGTTGAAAGAGATGGAAGAGCTTCCCAAACGGCCAATAAACTATAATTTCTGGGCCAGAAACCTCTCCTCCTGTGGTAGATAGGCTACCTAGTGCTTACCACTCCCACTGATAAGCTAAAAGGCTTCCTTCCAACACAGAAAGGCTTGGGGGGCTCAGGAGCTTACAAACAGTCCTGGATACAGCAAGTCTGTATCTGGACTAGATAAGTTACAGGAAAGGCAGGAAACAAGCTAGGAATTTTTTTTTTTTTTTTACAGAAAAGCAGCTAAAACAGCAGTAAATACAATTCAAATGCAGTGCCGGCTAGCACACGTATATCAATATTCCGGCAAATACAGTTTAATTAAATGCAATTAAATTAACAAATGATTAAAAAACAAGTGCAGAAGGCATGAAATTAGAAGGCTACTAACAAGCAGTAATAAGTGCAGAGTAAGAGTGACTGAACAGATAGCACGCAGAAGAGCAACTAAGACAGTTACAGTAAGAGCAGCTGAATATATATATATATATATATATATATATATATATATATATATATATATTTATTTTTTTTTTTTTTGAGTGAGGGAGAGAGGGAACACAGCAGGATTAAGAGGCTACAGGGATTGTCCTTCTCAGATGCTCTCTTTGTACACAGTAGGAGTGCCTGAAATCAAAATATGATCTCACTGCACTCAGTTGACTGAACAAATGAGATAGGCCCAGAAGGAGTATCCAAATACAAACTTACAAGAGGGGCGGGCAGTTTCTACATATTACTTTTTTCGGCACGAGAAAGGCTTGGAAAGGAGACGGTTCTCCTGTTCGGAATGTGGCTGCGATAATACGTAAGTACTGTGCACTTGTCATGACAGTGCATTTTTATTTTATTTGAACGTGGTCTGCATTATAAAACTGACTAGTAATGATGTTGGTGGAATGTTAATAAACGTCAATGATTTTATTATATCACCATCCTGTGTCTGTCACACAAATATAATCGTTGTCTTGACTCTGGCATTGCTTTTTATCATACTGTTTTTAAATATCCAGGGAATAGATAAATGAAAATGAATACAGATATGTTATCTACAAAGAAAAAGTGAATGGAAATTTTTGAAGCAATCAACCAAATTTAATAAGAATGCAAGGGGAGTTTTTTAGAACTTTGATTGTGTAACAGATGAAAATATCCTTTGTGATTATGATTTAGAGTACAGGCTGGTACAGCATGGATATGACAAATACTCTTATTCATTATAAAGATAAGAAATTAATCAGAATAAACTTAGCATCCTGTTAACATTTTATTTTATTGGTATTTCATTAGTCACTTTGATTGAAATATCTAAGTACCTTACACCATGCTTTGTGTATGTGTGTATGTGTGTATGAGTGTGTGTGAGTTAGAGTGTATGCATGCATGTATGCGTGTTTGTGTGTGTGTGTGTGTGTGTGTGTGTGTGTGTGTGGTGCTCCTGGTCTACAGCTAACATGTCAACCTGTAATTAGCAGTTTAACTATAGCCATGGGCCAGGCATGCACCTGAATAGTGAAAGCAGATAATATCAAATAAAGACACAGGTCTCCACTCTCATTGCATAAAGAATGACAGCTGTCCTCAGATGACATAAACCAATGACAGCTGTCTGTCATGTCCACCAGCCCAACCCCCTCTACGTTATCAGTCTGTAGAGGACTACTTGTGGTGCATGTATGATGTCTACAGGCCTACCACCTGTGAATTAGATACATAAGAATCCTCATTTATGAGGTACTCTTGGTAAGCTTTTTGTGAAATACTCTTTTACTTTATTTGTAAAGTACTCTGTTACTCCATTTGTCCTCATCACTATGCTACAGTGCCATGTCAGAGAAAGGCTGCATTGTGCAAGACTGTTCCAGTATACATATACAAATCTAATATTGTCCGTCACTTGGAATGGTCAGCATAACACTACTGGTCTGTAAAGATGAACCTTACTTTGCCCAAAGGTAGCAATGAATCTCAGCTTTTGATTTAATAGTACTTAATACCCAAAGGAAAAATTATTCCCATAACCACATCTGTACCAAGGCAGAACCCAGAAGGAGAGAGACTGTAGTCATAAGCAATTTGCATACTCTTAATTTTTGTTTGTTCTTAGTGTATCTTCATCTGATTTAACTGCAATAAGCTATGACTGTACTACCCTATGTGAGTCATCATATCCAGTATTTATAGCTGCTGAAATAAACTTAGGCTTCATCCTTCTCCTTTTTGATATAAGACAGCATATCCTTATGCTTTCAAATGCATATTGACTGTACTCTTAAGTTTATATTTGATCAAAATTTGTGACACAAATAGCAAAACATCAAGTTCAGTAAATGCGACATCCCATAGCATTATTTACCCCCATATAAACTGTATCTAAAGATGTGAAAGCAACATGCGATGTCTTCTTTTTCTGCAGCTCTTCATCATATCATTTTTCTTTGACAGTATCCTGTCATTCTTTTCTTCATGTCACTTTTTTGTAAACCCACACATAAATGCATACCACTTTTTCAACTAATCATGCCTGTGCATTGTTTATTTATGTGACTCGAGCCTGGGTACTAATTTTTAACATATTTCATCTACACCAATCCAGAATGTATCAGAAAAGCAATGTTTTTGTGACAATGTAAGAACAAAAACAAGAACTGAGTAAATCACAATGAGCACTGATCATTCTGAGTCGTGCACATGGCAACCCCTCAAATTTACTGCGCAGGAAGCTTTAAATATCTTGTACTATGCTTTATGAAACCAAACTTTTTAATCTGATACTTGGACCATAACTTGAAACTTAGGCTCTGGATAAATATTGTAAATTTGGCTAAACTTTTGGATTTTTTAACACAACAAAGCAACAAAGTTCTTTAGCTTAAATAACTAATAAAAAGGGGAATTATTTTTGTGATATTTATACTCTGATCTGTGTGTGTGTGTGTGTGTGTGTGTGTGTGTGTGTGTGTGTGTGTGTGTGTGTGTGTAGCTATATATGGGTCCCCTGCACGTTGTTGAATGCTGTTTCTTTGACAAATGCAGGGGGTGTGGTTTAATGTCAACAGTATGGATAGCACAGCTGTGAAAATTGTGATGATGTGTAATGTCAAGACAGGGAAGAGGGACTGGAGGAGTGAGAGTGTGTCTGTGTGTGTGTGTGCGTGTGTGTATGTGTATGTGTGTGTGTGTGTGTGTGTGTGTGTGTGTGTGTGTGTGTGTGTGTGTATGTATGTAAGTTATTGTTAGGTTTGGGGATGAGTGAAGGATAGGTGTTGTAGGTATGTGTGTGACGTTGTGTACTTTAGGGTTAGGGTCAGGGTTACGTTATGGAATAGATATAGTGTTGATGTGGATTTTTGTTAATGTTTCTGTGTTGTGAGTGTATCTTGTGTAGTAGCAGTGTTATGAGAAGGTATTTATGAATATAAAGTGTAGGATTAGGGTTGAGAGATGGGGCAGCATTAGAGTTAGTGTTACTAAGGTGGTACGGAAGGGTGGATTTTCTCCTGGTGCTATGGTTTCCTTCTACATTCTAAAAATATGAAATAAGTGGACTGGACACTCTAGTTTGTCCACAGGTGTGAGTGTGTAGCATGGAAGTACAACAATGGCAGGACTAGCCAGCTTGTGGTGTGAACCTTGGCTGCAAGTGATTGCATCCATTGAAGTGACACCCCAACCACATCTGCAAAAATGGGAAAGGGGTTGTGGATGAATTGATGTGTGTGTGTGTGTGTGTGTGTGTGTGTGTGTGTGTGTGTTTCCATGGGTATTGTTTCTTTCAGTCTTTATTCATAGTTCATTCTTTCCATAGGATTTATTTTTTCACAAAAAAAAAAAAAAAAGTCAGGATTTACCACTGCCTATTTCGTATAGTATATTAAAAAGAAAAAAATGGCATCTGTAAAGACTGTTTATTTTGCTGCCCAACTTTGGTGCTCCAACTACCTCTACTACTACTTCATCCCACCCAAAACCATCCCTCCCCTACTAAAAAATAATTTCTTTCTAAAATCTATTGTACTATACTCTCCAATCTCAAATATACTATTACCCTCTCCTTGCATAATATTTTACTAACCTGCTAATGGCTAGTAGCTATATATTTTGAAATGTTAAACCTACAATTGAGTTTATAACAAAAATATTCACTTTATGTAAATGTTGAAATTTCTGTATTGAATTATGTCTTTTCATTTTTGTAACATTGTGACAAGCCAATTGCAAATATCATGGAGCTTATCTGTAAATATTTAATTAGATGTCCTTTTGTAACATGTGAAATGTAACTTGCAATTATTGTGGAGCTTTTCTCCCTGGGCCACCACTGAAAATGGGCTCTTCTTGGCCCAGTGGGCTTCCTCAGTAGTCAAACTTAAATAAATAAAAATAAATAACTACCATGTACAATCAGGATAAAGGAATACCAAAACTGTGTTGACTGAAATAAGGCCACATTGAACTGAACTGTCAAAATAATCTATGTGTACTTTTGTAAACAGATTAGATTTTGTGGACGTGTTTACAAGAGCAATTTCTAGACTAGAAAAGCATTTGTTGAGAAAGATTAGTTGTGTACTTGTGACTGTATTTCTCTTTTATTGTTCCCCATGATTTTTGCAAGTATTTTTAAGGTCATACTTGTAAATAAACCTCAGCTTGACTGTTTTTTTTTTTACTCAAGCACAGCAAATTGCTGTATGTGTATGTGTGTGTGTGTGTGTGTGTGTGTGTGTGCGTGTGTGTGTATTTATATATCTAGTATATATATATATATATATATATATATATATATATATATATATGCACATGGTTTCACTTCATAAACATGAATCGCTGAAATATCAAATTTCAGAAATTCGTGTCCATGAAGTCAAAACTTCAAAATAACGAAACTGCAGAAGTGCGACTAGGACTATGTAGAATTCACGCTTATGCATGTACGTTATGTTGTGGAAGTGTTTGGCTGGGATGGTGTCTGCAGTTTAAGGTGAGTGAGTGTGCGTGAGTGTTTTTCTAACTTGTACGAGTGGGTTACGGTAGGGAGGTGGAGGTATGATTGTGTGTGTTGGCTGTGTGTAATTATTTTTTTCTTTACTGTATGTGCAATCTCTGAGTTAGTATATATAAGTAGGGGTGTGTGGGGGGCACAGGGGGGCTTACCCCCTTGCATTTGTGTAGTGTAGGTGTGTGTGTGGTATTTTGTTGTATTTAACTGTTTTGTGGTGTGGGTGTTATGGTTTGTGTGTTGTGTGCTGTATTGTGTATGTTCAATGTTTTGGTTTCGTGATTGTGAAGTGTCGG
>NC_056746.1:1239651291-1239653791 GCF_019279795.1 Protopterus annectens
TCGGTTTTGCATGCCGGGCAGCGCCGGTGACCTAGGTTTTAAACTATTCCCAGCTCCACGAAGTCTACTCTTCAATTTTTCCCTGGGAACTAGACAAACTTTCAACTTAAGCACTCAAACCATTCATTTCACAGCCCAGCACTTGCTCAAAACTCATAGCAAGCACTAATTAACCGTAGCACTAGACCCCCCTATGATGTTCAGAAGGACAATGCTCTCTATTTGCCCCTACCAGCCAATCAGTAAAACAGCTCACTTTACCTATTCAGGCATGTCCAAAGGGCAGTTTCAGGTGTGCACTCCAGTCCAACTGGTGAATCTGGGCATTTTGAGGCAATGTTACAACTGCCTCATGTACACAGACAACCCTCTCCTCCTACCACCAAACACTAATACATGCGAGAGATGCAATTATACAGCCAAACTGGAGGCAAAGCTCTCACAACCCAAGATTGGAACTCACTGTCACGAGGAGAAGGAAAATACTTGCAACACACCACCAGTCTCACACAGACCTACTAGACCAACACCGGCAAACAACACACATAAATACATGAAAACATACTCGGAGGCTCTAAATAAAAATCTTCAAAAGCAACAGAGACCTCCAAAGCAGACACTCAAGCAACATCCACACCCCATCACAAACCATGAAACACATACTTCACATAATCAGTGTGCCATGCAATCACAGCCCTTAAGGCAATATAACATACCCAACACACTAGTGATAGGAGACTCTACAGTCAGGCACACTGATGTCCCACTAACTAGGCTGGACAAGAAGAAGGTAACAGTTAGATGCCTGTCAGGTGCCAGGATCTGCCACATAACACACGCACTCATGTTACTCCAGAACAAGTACAAATACAACACTGTGAATGATCTGAGATGTACCTCCCTGGACTACATGAAAAAAGACATGGAAGAGCTCTCTGATCATGTAGCCAAGCTGGTATGACCCTGACCCTGAGCAGCATCCTGCCCTCGCCAAGAATGATACCACAGTGTAAAGAAAAAATTATCAGTTTCAACAATTGGCTAAGTTTCTGGTGTCATTCAAACGGGATCCAGTATCTGTCCACCTGGGATGACATGCTTGACAAGCCACGTTGCTTCGAAAGAGATGGCTTGCATCTGTCACCCTTAGGCTTTCGAATACTGGCCAAGGCTCTTGCCGCCCCCATAGTGCCTTTTTTATGCAAGGCTCAAAAGACAAACCCACCACAGTAAATAGCACAAGTAACCAAAAACTAAGGGTAATGCTACTCAATGCCAGAAGTCTAAACCTCAAAATGCATGCACTCGAAGCACTCCTCAGTATGGAGAACATTGATATCTGTGCAGTAACAGAAACCTGGTTTAAGGCTCCAGAGAGCACCCTAGCACTACCAGGCTATAACTCATACCATAATTTTTGGCCAGAGAACCTGGACCGAAACACAAAAGGTGGTGGTGTATCCATATTCATCAAGGATACTCACACATCCAGGTTGGTGGCACAGCACAATGCCTCAGAGATCATCCATGTGCAATTAACAACGGGCAAAACTGCAATTCAAATTGCAGCTTGCTACAGATCTTCCACCATGACCCAGGACCCCCATTCCGCATTTCTGGAGAACTGGAATATATGAAGGTCCTACCAAATGCCCTAATATTGGGTGATTTCAATTACCCAAACATTAACTGGGAGAACTATTCAAGTACTAACTCCCTTGCCCAATGCTTCCTAGAATTTATAAACTCGAACGCCTTGGATCAACTGGTCAACACCCCCACCAGAGGTGACAACATATTGGACCTGGTCATCACCAACATGGGCGATCGGTGTTCTACACCAGAGGTAAACCCCTGGCTGGTTAGATCAGACCATAGACTAATCACTCTGGATATCCACATTCTGCCCCCACCCCCAATTAACGAAACCATTGTGAAAAACTTCTCAAAAGCAAACTTCATGTTACTTAAGACCGAGGTGGAAAGGTTCACAGTCCCCATGCTAAAGGACAATGCTGTTAAAGCTGCTGAATCTCTTAAAAAGGCACTCTATGAGCACCTGCAAGAATGCATGGATCGTGCTATCCCAAGCAAACTCCTCCAAGAAAAAGAAACCAGTCTGGTGGACCCCTGCTATAAACAAGCTATACAATAGAAGGTGGAAACTAGTACAGAAAAGAGTAAAATCCCAAGAATGAAAGACATCCCTAATCAGCATCAGCAAGAAACTACGATCCCTCATAAAATCATCCAAGGCTAGCTTCAAAAGAAAAATTTCCAAGGACTCCAAAGATAACCACAAAGCATTCTTTAGTGATGTCAAGAACCTAAGTGGAAACTCTCAGATCTGCTCTGAGTTAGTGCAGAATGGCACAAATAACACTGAACCGACTGATATTGCCAACATTCTGGCAGACAGTTTTAGTGCAAACTTCACCCCCCTCTCACCCCCTAAAGGGCCCATAACCATACCAGAAGAATGTAGAGCCCCAGCAATCAC
>NC_056746.1:1239661291-1239733791 GCF_019279795.1 Protopterus annectens
ATGGGTAATTGAAATCTCCCAAAATAATGGAGATTTTGTTTATAGGGACTACATCAATTACATCTAGGAATCTTACATGCTTTTCAGGGAAAATAGAGGTTGTCCTATAACAGGCTATAGAAAGATAGTTGGTTTTGTTTAATGTGATTTGGAGCTCAATGAGCCCTGTTTGTGAATCCCAGGGAATCTGTCTAGAGGTGATCTGGACCCTAACAACTATAGAGATAGCTTGACAGTGCTCTGAAAACATCATAGGTGCAAAATCCAAATATGGAGGGAATACTTTCGGAATAATTAAATCGAGTTTCAATAGTTACAAAGATATGGACATTTTCCAAATGCAGGAAAGCCTCAAGGTTGGCCTTTTTTTGCTGCACCTTCTGGCACTGAGCAGTGCCACCCTAATATGATCCTGTTTTGATTTGATGTATTAGTTTTGCTGGGATGTCTATCAGGTGGACTCTGCTTAAAAATGCATTATGGAGGCAGCAATAGCTAATATGTGGAAACCTTGGAATGAGAGGTGCAGACCATCCTAGGCAATCAAGAAGACTGTTGAACATCTTATCACATGCTGACACATACTGCAGAGCCCCTTTGCCCTCTTTAGCAATGGGTGCTAATCCTAATGCCGCCCCTTCCCTCACTCATAAACCTACACCTGAACTTCCTAAAAAAAACATCCAGTAAAACTTCCAGTATTCAGATGATTCTGAGGCTAGTGTTATGGGGTTTCAGTGTTAATATCAGAAGAGGAAATAGTTTTCCTTTCTCAATATTATTTTGTTAATGTGTATGTTCTAACTTTGTTGTTGATGTTTTCAATTTAACATTAAATTTGATCATACATATATATATATATATATATATATATATATATATATATATATGTATGAGTCTACTTCAGACCATGGAATACCACATGTTCATGTTTGGTTCACAAAACATCCCTTAAATTATATATACCAACTCTGAGATTGCACTACAGTGGGGTAACGGTAAATTTTCCGATCCCCACTGTACCGTGATCTCCATTACAAATGTTGAAAAGCAATAGTTTTTTTTTGTTTAACACTGCTATTAAATGCAGAAGTTGCTCTGATGACTGCAGTGTGATCTCCATTCCATATTTCTGTGTACTACCTGACATGCACGGTACCTGGTTTGATGTTTCATGGTTTGACAATGTCAGCCGTCAATGTTATCAGCTTTTGTTCTTTTCGTCTCAATGTTTCCGTATTCGATGATGTGGCATTTTGATCCTTTAAGATAGACCAAGATATATATATATATATATATATATATATATATATATATATATATATATATATATATATATATATATATATATATATATATGTGTGTGTATGTGTGTGTGTGTGCGTGTGTGTGTGGTGTATGTGTATGTGTGTCTCTATAGACTACTACAGATAATAAAAAAATGGTAGAAACACAAAAAGTCGAAGCACACATGATTGAAATTCAAACAGTTGAAAATGCACAACTTCAAAACTAAAACAAGAAAGAAAACGTATTTTGCATTGGGAATAAGCCTCCCTATACCCCCCATATCCCCACAACCTGAAATATAGCCCCTCTGAGATCACACAACAGTGGGGAATGGGCAAATTCCCACTTCCTACTGTACCGTGCTCTCCCAGAAAAATAAACTGGCATTTTTTTTATCTCTTATGCCAGAGCTCAGTCTGTTCCGCTAAATGAGCATTTGAGTATATTTGAACCGAATCCCCTCCCCCACACACACACGCGCACGCGTGTGTGTATGTATATATGTACACACACACACACACACACACACACACACACACACACACACACACACATATATATATATATAAAATGCATTTATTTTATTTTACATTTGTTTACTGGGAGAGTCCGACTAGACATAAAACCCTTTTTCAGCGGAGGCCTGGTGAGAAAAGCTCCATTGTTAGTAAACTATTTTGTTAGTAGAAAGAAAATTGTATAATACAATAAAGAAATAATAGTAACAGAAATTCATAACAGTAACAAGACTAGAACAGAATAAATTGGTCAGGTGAGAGACAAGACCAATAATCTTGTATAACAATGCTTCTAGGAGACAGTTCTTACAGTAGTAGTAGGTAATGACATTGTATACAATAAGAGTGCAATTATGATACACAGGTAATATAGCAAATTGAAGACTTAAAATCTGATAGATATTAACAGTGAGAAAGAAAAAAAAACAACATAAGGTAGTCATATGACTTAAATTCATTGCTCATTACATATGCAATTAAAATTTTAAAATCAACTAGTTCCATGGTTTGGGCTACCCATGCCCAGTACATGTACAAGTCCAGGAATTGGTGCGGTGGGCTTTAATGTGATGCTTGAAGTGTTTTAAGCTAGTTATAGTTCTAATTTCAAGTGGTAAGGCATTCCTCAGTTTAGCAGTGTAGTAGGAGTGTAGAGAGTCACCTGAGCTATTTTTACTCCTGGTTACTTCAATTAGAGCTTTATTTGTGGATCTTAGTGGACGGGTACTTATATGGGGATTGAGGAGGTCTTGTACAGCTGGTGTTCTATCGGGTTTATAGTACATTTAGTAGGCAGTAGAGAGTTGTGTGAGAATGAATTGGTGGGGTAGTTCTAACCAAGATAGTTGTCTTAGGGCCTTAGAATGATGGGTTCTAGGAGGACAGCTAGTGGCAAATTTAGCTATCTTATTATAGCAGGCATCTAGCATTCTTATGTCTGATTTGGAGAGGTTGGTAAGGATGGGTGAGGCGTATAGTAAAGTTGACAGAAGATGAGTTCTGGCTGTGGTTTTTCTGGAGTTTGTGGTTAGGTAGTTTTTGCATCTGTATAAGGTACTTATTTTCTTGTGTACTTTTTTACAGTCTGGGCAATGTGAAAGTCGAACTTCAGATTTTGATCAACAACAACACCGAGAAGTTGGGTGGATGGTACTGGTTCAATCAAAGTCTTATTACTGGATGTGATGTTGAAGTAAGTGGATTGGGTTTTGAATTTAGTGGAGTGGAAGAGCATGAGTTCAGTTTTATTTGGGTTCAAGATTAATTGGGCATCTGCCAACCATGATTCAATAGCACTGAAGGATGTTTGGGTTAAGTTCTGTAGTTCAGGTAGAGCTGGAGCAGACCATATGACAGTGAAGTCATCTCCATACTGTATAAGGGTGGCTAGACTTGTAGCATTATGGAGATTATTTGTAAACAGGTTAAAAAGGAGGCAGCCGAGAATTGACCCTTCAGGCACATCCACAGTCACTGGTAGTAAGGGAGAAAGAGCTTTGTTCCACCGTACCGCTTGTTGCTGATCTATGAGGTAGTTCTGAAACCAGGCTAGAGTGGAGTAGCTTCGGTTCAGTTTGAACAAGGCAGTCAACAGTTTGTTATGAGACACTGGATTGAAGGCTTTTGAGAAGTCTAAAAAGATTGCTGATACTAGGTCACCTTTATTTCTAGGTTGACTGATGGTATTAGTGAATCTAATAAGGGCTGTGGTAGTACTATGGTAGGGGCGAAAGCCATGCTGAGTATTTTTAAGTAATTTATTGTCTAGGAGATGGTTAAGTATTTGGGTGTGAACACACCTTTCAAGGATTTTTAATAGAGCGGATAGAATTGCCATGGATCGAAAGCTAGAGAAGTCGGTGGAGGGACCTCCTTTGTGTAGGGGTATGATGTGAGCAATTTTTCAGAGAGTGGAGATGTGTTGCTCGGATATGGAATGGTTAATTAGTAAGGAAACTGGATAGGAGATGGCTTCAGCTGCTATTTTGCTATTTTTAAGTATGCTGAGGGTAGGTTGTCAGCTGCTAGGGTTGTGGGTTTTAGCCTGAACACGTATTTGTGTATGTTGCATGCTGGGACTGGTTTTAAGCAGAATGTGTTGTTATTATCTAGTAGAGAGGTTAGGTTGATGGGCAGTGATGGGAGGTTTGAATTAGTAAGGATTTTGATGGAGTCAATGAAGTATTTATTAAACTGGGTAGCAATATATTCTAGGGGATTATTTGCTGTTGGTTGAGGGTCTTAGTTTGACCTGGTTGTAGCATTTTATTTAAAGTGGGCCAGAATTTTTGAGGATTATTTTGGTATTTAGCTTGTAAGCTAGTATAATAATTCTTCTTATCAAGTCTTATTTGGGTTTTGGCTTTGTTTCTTAGCTGGAGATGCTTCTGGTGAGTAACTATTGATTTTGTTGTGGGTCCATTCGTGCCACGCTTTATCCCTTTCTTTTAGGAGTGATTTTGTCTGTTTAGTGAACCAAGGAGAGTAATTAGATTTTGCTCGTATTGTCCTGAAAGGGGCCATGTTATTTAAGATATTTAAAAATGTGGTGCTAAAGTAGTCGACTGCATTGTCCAGGGATAAAGTTTTGATGGGTTTCCAGTTGCAGAGCTTAAGGGATGTTATGAAATCTTCAGGCCTGAAATTTTTGGTGTTGCAAATTTGGTAAGTAGATGGGTTTTTGTAGGATTTGCCTGATGATGTATAATGTATGTTGGGAGGTGGTCACTGAGTGAATCAGGGAGGGTACCAGAGCTACAGGAAAGTGTGGAGTAGTTGGTGAGAATCCAGTCAAGGATAGTTTCCTTTTTAGTAGTTTTATCAAACCTTGTGGTTTGAATTAATTGGGTAAAGCCGTAGAGGTTGATATGGGTGGTAGGGTGGTCAGAGTTGCAGAAGTATCAATTAATATTAAAGTCCCCTAGTATAAGGGTCTCTTGTGGGAGGTTATTGGAGGACCATTGTAGGAT
Source organism: Protopterus annectens (assembly GCF_019279795.1). NCBI lineage: Eukaryota > Metazoa > Chordata > Ceratodontiformes > Protopteridae > Protopterus > Protopterus annectens. The sequence goes on from NC_056746.1 coordinate 1,239,666,069, forward strand.
GATTTCAAGTCTGTCTAGGTTGTTGCTAGGAGGAATATAAGTACCGATAATGTTGATATTTTTATTTTGCTTGAGTTTTATTTTAGCCAAGAGTATTTCTAAGTTGGAGATATTGGGGGGGGGGGGGGGGGGTTAAGGTTAACCCTCACTAATGTAAGATGGTATTTGAAGAGCAGGGCTCTACCGCCACCCCTTTTTGTTTTCCTGTCTTGCCTGAGAATGCTATAGCCAGTGGGAAGAATTTCATTATCAAGGATATCTGGTTTGAGCCAGGTTTCTGTCAGAAGGACTATGTCAGGGGACTATAGAGATAGGCTTGCATGAAGTTCCTGTATTTTGTTTAAAATGCTTCTTATGTTTAAGTTTATTATAAGTAGATCATTACTTTTTCTGGGGATATTAAGAGAGTGGTTTTGAGCACTGATTGTGTTGTCCAGAAAGGGTGAGGGTCCGGGGTTGGGGCGAATGTCCCCAGTATGACTGAGTATGATGGCTGTTAAGTAGTTGTTCTTTAGGTATTTGAGTATTAGTTTATTGTATTGCATGGTTGCCTGTAGGGTAGTATATTGGGGGAACCATTTAAGGGGGGCGAGATCTAAAGTTGTGTAGTTGTAGATAGCTGAGTTAATGGCAAATGTAATTAGTTTTACTTTGAATGGATTATATGGGTGATGGAAGTAAGTGCGCTGGGTGTAACTTAAGTTTCCGTGACAGGATATAAGATAGGACAAGATGCTAAGAGTGAATAGTGCTACACAATGAAGGATGAGCATGGTGTAGTAGAAAGTCAGTGAGTATGGTAAGAATGAGGTGGGTGTGGATTGGTTGGTAAGTGTATTTTATATATATATATGTATATATATATATATATATATGTATATATATATATATATATATATATATATATAGATATAGATATATAGATATGTACATGTATAGTTAAGTTAGGGGTTGCTGAAGGAAGGGTGCACAGCCTCCTAACACTACCCTTCTAATCCCAAAGAGGCGGGACACCCATCTGTGCTGCCAGTAATGCAAATTCTGCGATGGAGTCTCACCACTGATAAGACTGGTCTGGGGGATAGGATGAAGTGGCCAACAGCAAGCTCTCCAGTCTAGGGAGAAGCATATAGAAGCCTAATAACTGGGAGACATCTAGTAGAGACCAGTAGCCTCACATGGTATGCCAGGTTAACACCAGGGGTAGTGATGACATCATGATACCATAGCACTTGTTACTTCCCCAGTTAGGGTCCAATTCCATCCTTGCAACTGCCCTTGGCAACCCTTTTCCCTAAGCCTGACCACAAGTCTCCAAGATGTCATCTTGCCAAGGAGTTTTGACCCATTCAGTGAAAGGACATATGTGACATACCTTGCAAAGATCAAATGATGGAATCCATAGCTGAATGAGTGCGATGAATATAGCCAGAGGATGTGTGGGGGTGAGGAGATGAATATTTAAAAAGAATGGTGTGGAGTGTATGTTTCATGATGGAAGTTGCACAACATGTTTAACCTGGGATGTACAGCACCACATGTCCATGCGGAGTCTAACCAGAATTATACAGATGTGGGGGATGTAAATCATGGATCGCCACAGGAATATTCATTGACCTCAACATCCAGAGCCAGTCCAGTAGCCTACAATATGGATTTGCATGCATAAGTGAGCACAGGGGAATGACCCATGTACATATGTGTGGATCATTAATTAAACAAATTATACATAACAGACTTAAAGACAAACACACGTGAATAGTAAATTGCATCACTATAGGCACGGCTCAGAGTCCTCATTTCTGGTTATCACAGTGAACTGAAGGATCATCATGTTCACAGCACAGTGTGTATGTTTCATGACTGATACAAGATGTTGGCACGTGTTCATTATATACAGTGCAGACAGCTGCCTCATCCCTTGTTGTATGTGCCACATAACCGCTGCTAGGGTACTGACAACTCGTGCATATGTATTATGACAGTGCACAATGCTAAAAGATGGCACAATATATATTATGCCACAGGTATGGCAAAGGAACAGATAACAGAAGGTAAGACTTAGCTGGAGTATATACCTGGAGTCTGAAAAGTTTCATGTAACATGAGGGGGGAGTGGCATGTGTATGTTTCCTACACCTTGTCACTGTGCAAAGACTTCTAGAGATCTAGACAATGCCTCCACAGTATGTGCCACATAGTGACATTAAAGGGGGGACTTGGTCAGAAATGTATTGATATTGTATTTGGCTTTGGATAGAGTTTTCAGGATCTGGTACATAGATATTCTGGGGGTAAGGAGAGTTTAGTAATTCAAAGGGAAACATGGAGGTCATTGAGAGTAATAAAATTGGAACTAAATTTATCATCTAGGATGTTGGCTATTCCTTTGGGGTCAGAATAGGTGGTATCATTCGGATGGAGCTCAGGGTAGTGTGGGGAGTTAGTTTTAATATTCTTGATATAATTAAAAAAACACCTGTTGGTTATCTTTAGAGCAGGTGACTATTTTTAGTTCATACCTTGACTTGGTCTTCTCAATGATGTGCTTGAGTTCTTTTTTGGGCCTTCCTAACTTTATTCTTATGGTTGGCAATAGGGAATGTATTATACAAAGAAAGCATTTTTTCATCTTACTGTATCCTTTGTTTATTTAGGAATTCCACCACAGATGTTTATTTGTAGATTTCCCATTATGTTTGTGTCTTTCGGCTTTTTCCCGGTTAGGGGTCGCCACAGCGGAATTCCGGTCTGCTAATGATTGGTAGTGGATTTTTACGTACTGGGTTACCAGCCCTGATGCACAACCTTTAACGAAGGCACGCCCCATTCATGTATGCCTCCACACAGAAGACGCTCTAGCTGAGAATCGAATGGGACGTCTTGCTATGAGGCGACAATGCTACCGCAGCACCACCACCGCAGTAGATTTCCCATTATACTTTTGCTAAATGGAGAATGGAGTTCTCTATATATTGGTTTAAATGACACAGACTTCAGAGGCATACGTAAAAGCCTTAAGAACTTGGTTAGCAGGGGGAACTTTTAAAATTCTTCTGTCCCTCATAAGGAAAAATATGTTGGCTTTGGTGTAATCTCTGAACAAATGCTGAATTACTGGAAAGGATGGTTCTATTTCTGAAGGAGAAGATGCGAGTTTGGTAGTTAGATTTGATCAAGGAAAGAAAGGAACTAGTTGGGTACAGTCACAGGCAAACTTTTTAAGGACAAGGGCAAGTATATTTTCAGCTCTGGTGAAAAATTGGACTATTTGATCTAGAGACCCAGTACTGATAAATTCAAGGAAATACTGCATATATTATTTGTTGTACAGCATTTCCAGTTAATGGATGTGTAGTTGAAGTCACCCAGGATAAGCATATTTGTATTAATAGGTATGCAGTTCAACTTATCATGGTAGAACATTTCATGCACAAGGGGCATGCATGTAATTCTGCGCAACACTGAACACACTGTCATCACTTCATATAGACTGTGCATACATTCCATTACGTATCAGGTGACTGACACTGGGTGTCTGCGGAGATGCGTTACTACATGCCGATACATTCCTCTACCATTATATATGTCACAAATATAATTTGCCTCGGGGTGCTGCTGCAGCCTTAGCACACTGAATACTCTTTTATGGCTTTATTTCTAGTTATATTTAAATACTATGAAGTTGCTACTTGTCTCAGTTCTGTCACCTGCACCTAGAAAATGTAACATGTTTTTATTCATGGCTGCTGTCATGCACTATTCAGGATGATAGACCTGACATATATACTTTATTTTTCTTTTATGTTACATTTGTTTATCAGGGTAGTGAATGGGTCTCAGCAGACCGGGTGAGTATATCACAATATAAAGACAAGATATATATGTGATGCCTTAATGTTGGGACAGTAATCAAGGAGTCTGAATCCTCACCACTGACACTGGGGAGGAACGTGCACTTAGAATGCAAATGGATACACTCAGTATTTTCAGATGCAGACCTCTCTGCATCAAGCACAATTTCCCTTAAGAGCACACAGGGAACACATTCAGACTGTGTTCTGGATTTCTCTATATCTGTCTCCCTCCAGGTCCCCAATAAGACTCCCCACTGGCACAGCTGTAGGGTTAGGCCTCAGCCGAGTCTCCAAGCCAAGACCACCAGCACCCTCACTGTAAACCCAGTGCTTTGTGTCCCTGCTCCAAGTAGCACACACACACACACACACACACACACACACACACACACACACACACACACACTGTGAGATTGATTTTTCATACACACACACACGCACACACACACACACACACACACACACACACACACACACACACACACACACACCTGGGAAAGGCTGGCACAGATTCACCTGCTGTGTCTCCTTTTGCCCAGCATATAAGGTAGTTATCACTACCACCAGACAAGCCACAATCAGCTACTCTAAGGCTCTTAACAAAGGGTGTCCAATTATAATAATATTAATATTAATACAAATACTAAAACAAACAAACGTTAAAAGGAGTATCTGCTAAACTCATGCACTTGTTCCTGTACTGACCCAAGTTAATTTCTACCTCCACACTCTCTTCCAATCTCTTCCATGCATAATAACTGCCTCCATTATCTCCTGTCCTGGAGTGTATATTCATTATAAGTATACAGTTCTGTAAGGCATGTTAATTTATCTTTCTTCAGAATTGAGCCCTCACAGACATTCCTCTTTACTGCATTCACCTCTCTGTCTCTGCAATCCTTTTCTCTGATATTTTACTTTCTGTCTAATAGGTCACCTTGCAACTATAAGCAACTGTGCATCCACTATTGTATTTCGCTTTACTGTTTTTTTGCTAACTGTTAAGTTGCATGGTATTATCCTTTCTTAGGCCAAGTTTTGCCTTACTCTTGTAATGATTTGTAACTTGATTATGTGTGATATATCTCTGCTTATATGTACTACGTTTGGTATAATTATTTTTCTAACTATGTATTGGATGAAACTGTATATCTCTAATGTTAAAATGTTTAATCATTACTGTATTAACATTCTATTCGACCTTTTCTTCTCAGGTCTCCATTGAAAAAGGGCATCTGGCCAGTCAGACTAACCTGGTTAACAAATGTCAAATAGATGAATAAATAAAGTTATACACAATGTAGAACAGAGATACACATTAATACCAGTTTTATAAATGACAAATTGAAAAGCAAACTGCAAGCAAACAAGCAAAGTGGATACAAGAGTAAGTAACGTACAGGTTGAAACTTTGGATAATGTTTGAGTCTGTGTACTGGATGCACTCAAAATGACTTATACTCATAATAAGCACTTTCCTCAAGAAATTATTTCTTTATCTGAAGAAGTCATTTGTTAAGGAAAGTGCTTATTGCTGGGATTAGAGTCATTCTGAGTCTGTCCACTATCTCGCTTCTAGTTCTTTGACAGTTTTTTTTATACCGCTGGTTTTTTTGGATGACATTTTTTTGGAGTTCTGTATGAGTCTGTTGTTTCAGATTAGCTTAGTGAACTATCATAATTAAGCTAGTAAGAAAATAGGGAAAGGAGAGAAAAAGAGATGAAAACGAACGATATGGGGACAAGGGAGACTAGGGATTTAATAAAGATATCAGCATGAATAAACTGCGGTGAAGGAGAGACTAGAGATAGGAAAAATAAGTGAAATATAAGTGATATGATGAGACTGTTGCTGTTCATTTACCACTGTTGGTATATCTACATCACAGCAGCCATGTATAGTCACACATACTACATATTTTGACTATTATGGTTGTACACTTGTCATGCCCATGCTGTCTGTGCTGATATGACTGTCATGGTAGGCTCCTGCTGAGCTCCATCTATGCAGCCTGCCTACATACCTCCTCTGCCCTTTAAGTATGCTTGCTTTTTTTTGTCTTTTTTTTTCTGGCTGCCACTGCTGATTTCAGGAAACCTCTATAGCTTGCCCCCCATTGTTACTCCTCCTCACAGATATCTGAATCCTTGTGCCACCCAGGTGTACCCCTTTGTCAAGGGGGGTTCCACTCTCAGGAAGAGGTTCCAACATACACAAGTTCTTTAGGGGTATATTACACTAGCACACCGAGAGAGTAGAATGTGTGAGGCGAGGAGCAGTCATACTGTGTTAGGGTTTTCTATAGCCGTGCAAACCCATGCCATAGCATGTTGATGTCTTCATCAGCAGACTATCCAGCAAAATACAATAACCTGAGCTCCTTTCACCACCCAAGGTCCTAAGGGTGAGTAAGCCTTTTTTTTGTTCTCCTTCCCCTGCCTGATTATTTCCTTTGCTGAGCTCTGGCTTCTGCTACAGTTTAACAGATGAACATCCAATGTGCTCCTACCTCCTATCCTTTCTGCTTTATTGTCAAGTGCCCAAGCTACTAACAAAGTTGGGTCACCTGGGCAGCTGGCAGGGCTTTAGCCTTCTGCACCACCAGCGAAGCTGTAGACTTGATTATTCAACTACTGCATGCGCACACTGTCCATGGTACTTGTGACCTGGTATACACACTGTCCATGGTACTTGTGACCTGATATACACATATGGCTGCTCATATAAATGTGAACCAGCTAAGTGTGCATTTCTTGTGCACTGCAGTACACAGTGCATATGAGGATTCTTATTATTTGCAGGCAGTACCATTCATATAAGCACAGCTCCAGCATTACTGTTGCCATTCCGTATCATCTGATGTGTTTCCAATGCATGTCCTGCACAGGGTGTTATACTTGCCTTGCTATACTATGAACCCTCCATGTACTACATTACAACTGCGCACACTGTTCTGCTGTTCTCATTTTGCACACTGTGATGCTGACTGTTCGCTGCATACATTAAGTTAAATACTCTTCTAGTGTGGGGTTGACCCTATGAAATTGCTTTTTCTGATTCATGGTGTAGTTTGCACCAAAGGCACTGTGTATAGAATCTCTTCTTCTATCTTTATTCCAGCGGCAGCCACCTGAGACCTACATTGCCATTAATTCTACAAATCTCCACTGCTTAAATGTGATACTGATGTTAATTTACAAGTCAGTTACAATTCAAACAAAAATGAATCAATGTTTTCAGTAATTCTACTTAATTCTAAAATATCACAAAAAGGCTGAAGAGGTTTTCCAGTAGTTCTTGAATGGTGATTGACTTTGGTATCCATGCATGATGCAATAATGGGATGAAAAACTGAAAATGAGGTAAGGCTATCCATTTTGATAGCTACACTAACGACCACAATTACCCTATCAGTCTGTACTTGCATTATCGTGGATTAACATTTCCGACATAAGTGTATATGCATTAGTTCAATATTAAAAGTGTAGTAGCAAAAAGGAAGACAGATTGGATGATAAGAAAAAAAAAGTATTTTTGTTTAAAAATTTTACTTCAAAGTTAAACTAGAACATGATCATTTTAGTTATCATTCTGAGGTGGACCTGAGTTTGCAGTGGTGCTTCTTAGTTACTTTTCACAATATTTATACCTAATTCTTAGTTACTTTTCACAATATTTATACCTAATTCTCATGCACCTTGAACAATTAACAAATTGCAGGATTTAGAGACTAAGATAGTAACAGGTGTCTACTGGACATACAGAAATTGGATTTGGTTTAGCATAGTTAGACATCTCAAAATCTGCTGCATACAAACACAGACATTATATACAAAAAGAAATCATGCCAGTATCAAATAGATGGTTAGAAAGATGCAATACCTCTTTCTGATTTCATTGTTTTTTAACAGAATATGAAAATCTAAAATGCACTTTTGGTGTATAAGCTAATTAAAGGTTTATGATAATGCCTACACTTTCATTACAAACCATTTCAGTTTATTAATTATTCAGGACGTCAACGTGCTGGTATCTTTTCCTTAGAATACTTATGCACTGCTCGGCTGTTACCACGGTGCTATCACACTGACACCTTGCTGTTCTCAGTCTCATGATTTTCCCCTCTTGGGACAACTAGTTATCCATTTGGCAGAATGGTGTGAGTCTAAAAGCACATACTCAGCAAAACGGTTTGCAGTAGGAAACTTGCAGCTACTGCTTTAATAAGCATTCACAACATCTGAAGTTTTACCACTGCTTGTTATATTGGGCTGATGGAAGCCATAGTGAATCGTGCAACTTATTTCTTTGCATCTGTTTAGTTTCAAATCTGTTTAGCATTATGATAATACTATTGCAGTTGAGAGAATTGCTTCTGCTATACATCTGGAGCATCCAAAGAATACACATTGATGTTTATATGTTTTAAAAAAACACCCTAAGGTTGTAGTTTTAACACAAAATAACACGAGGGGAACTGCATAAATGGATCTGTACACAGTTAAAGTGATTACAAATCTTTAAATCATGTTTTAGAACATGTTATGATTGAAAATCCCAATGGAAGTTGTCTTTGGGAACTAAGATGCAACTGCTAAAACTAAAAGAATAACACTATTCAACTTGTCTTGTAATTGGCTTGCAACCTATCAAAAAAGTCTCTGGGGAAAACTGAGTGACAAGATTTTCTGAAACATTTGCATTTTTTATTTTCTTGGCTTCACATCTATTTTTAGTAATTCAAAAAATGTATATATACCATGATATCTCAGAGGCATGTTTATCTGCCTAAGTCTGACAGCTTAATTTGTGCAATACCATAGCAACTCGTTATGGAAAATGCCCTGACATTATTAACAGGCACTTGCAATACAAGTACATTGAAAGAGCAAGGTCTATTTACCAGTAGCAGAAATTGTAGCTTGCATGTTGTTAAATGTAATTCATGGTTTACTTTTTAATTATGAGATGTTTTGATTTCCCCAAGGTCCATTATACTGTCCTCAGTTTCATAACAAAGAACTGAAGACTTGTGTTTGATTGTCATCGCATCCTATTTTACATAGCATGTGACTCACTTAAAAAAATGCTTGAGGTCTCAGGTCATTCAGGAAAATGGATCTCTGGTCCCTATCACCATGAACAATAAATACAAATGCAAAATAAAAGCACTGAATGTAATTTAAGAAATATACTTTCTGTGGCAACAGACGGATAAATATGTGTGGCTCTTGGAACAAAGATGAAACAACAGCATGCAATTTCATTCATTTGTACTCAAACCTACTAATGTCCGATTAGCAACATACATTGCAAATAAATGGAATCAGCTACAGATCAGTTACAGGAGACCTGTAATTTTGGAGCCCAAATGATGCTCTGTTCAATAATAACAAAAGAAAACAGATGGCATTTATGGTAGAACAGAGCACAAGGTATGTCTACATGCAGTTAAAGAATACATTCTACAGAACTCTGTACTGAAAAGCATGCTCCGATCTGTATAGTCATGTACTCACATGCTTGAATGGATTAACAGCTACAGTGTTAGCTGACCCAGATGACCTGTGCTCAACTAACGATACTGGGGTTGAAGTAACTCGGTAGGAAAAAAATTAACTGAGCAGCTGACATCTGCTTACCAATCCAGGGGAAGCAACGAGGTTTTGGCTTACTACATGAGTGACACCTGAATGCATGCAGGTGAAAGTTCTGTAGCCCAGGTTTAGCAGGCGCACTCTGTACAGCAGTGCTGCTAAATCCAAAGTTCAAATGTGACTTCATTGGTAGGGCTCATGGAAAGCTGGTGATAGGAGTGGTCAGTAACAACCATTGTTCTTCAACATTGACGATGGCACCACTCCTAGTATGCTGACCCTTGTCCCCAGTGAATGAATGAGCCATAGTCCTCTCACCCAGGGACAATGAATTGGCCAACTGATTGGTAGGATGGATGAATAGATGGCCAAAAGAGGAAGCAGATCATAAATAAAAAAAAAAAAAAGAGAGCAAACAAAGAGAGTTAATAGATAGATTAGACAGCAGCTAAATATTTTCCAGTGGAAAACACTTTCCTACTACTGAGTGAGTTGTGTTAACTGGCATCATCTGAATATGAATTGCTGTCAAAGAAATGAATACTAGATGTCTACAGATGTAGAACTGTGACACATGGGTAACAGGATGCTGTGGGCCAAAACTAGTTCATATCTGAAAATGGATCAAAGGTATATGAAGGACACTACAGATCACCTGCACGCTGTTGCATATTACAGAATCTATCCAAGGTATATGAAGGACACTACAGATCACCTGCACGCTGTTGCATATTACAGAATCTATCCAAGGTATATGAAGGACACTACAGATCACCTGCACGCTGTTGCATATTACAGAATCTATCCAAGGTATATGAAGGACACTACAGATCACCTGCACGCTGTTGCATATTACAGAATCTATCCAAGGTATATGAAGGACACTACAGATCACCTGCACGCTGTTGCATATTACAGAATCTATCCAAGGTATATGAAGGACACTACAGATCACCTGCACGCTGTTGCATATTACAGAATCTATCCAAGGTATATGAAGGACACTACAGATCACCTGCACGCTGTTGCATATTACAGAATCTATCCAAGGTATATGAAGGACACTACAGATCACCTGCACGCTGTTGCATATTACAGAATCTATCCAAGGTATATGAAGGACACTACAGATCACCTGCACGCTGTTGCATATTACAGAATCTATCCAAGGTATATGAAGGACACTACAGATCACCTGCACGCTGTTGCATATTACAGAATCTATCCAAGGTATATGAAGGACACTACAGATCACCTGCACGCTGTTGCATATTACAGAATCTATCCAAGGTATATGAAGGACACTACAGATCACCTGCACGCTGTTGCATATTACAGAATCTATCCAAGGTATATGAAGGACACTACAGATCACCTGCACGCTGTTGCATATTACAGAATCTATCCAAGGTATATGAAGGACACTACAGATCACCTGCACGCTGTTGCATATTACAGAATCTATCCAAGGTATATGAAGGACACTACAGATCACCTGCACGCTGTTGCATATTACAGAATCTATCCAAGGTATATGAAGGACACTACAGATCACCTGCACGCTGTTGCATATTACAGAATCTATCCAAGGTATATGAAGGACACTACAGATCACCTGCACGCTGCTGCATATTACAGAATCTATCCAAGGTATATGAAGGACACTACAGATCACCTGCATGCTGTTGCATATTACAGAATCTATCCAAGGTATATGAAGGACACTACAGATCACCTGCACGCTGTTGCATATTACAGAATCTATCCAAGGTATATGAAGGACACTACAGATCACCTGCACGCTGTTGCATATTACAGAATCTATCCAAGGTATATGAAGGACACTACAGATCACCTGCACGCTGTTGCATATTACAGAATCTATCCAAGGTATATGAAGGACACTACAGATCACCTGCACGCTGTTGCATATTACAGAATCTATCCAAGGTATATGAAGGACACTACAGATCACCTGCACGCTGTTGCATATTACAGAATCTATCCAAGGTATATGAAGGACACTACAGATCACCTGCACGCTGTTGCATATTACAGAATCTATCCAAGGTATATGAAGGACACTACAGATCACCTGCACGCTGTTGCATATTACAGAATCTATCCAAGGTATATGAAGGACACTACAGATCACCTGCACGCTGTTGCATATTACAGAATCTATCCAAGGTATATGACGGACACTACAGATCACCTGCACGCTGTTGCATATTACAGAATCTATCCAAGGTATATGACAGACACTACAGATCACCTGCACGCTGTTGCATATTACAGAATCTATCCAAGGTATATGAAGGACACTACAGATCACCTGCACGCTGTTGCATATTACAGAATCTATCCAAGGTATATGAAGGACACTACAGATCACCTGCACGCTGTTGCATATTACAGAATCTATCCAAGGTATATGAAGGACACTACAGATCACCTGCACGCTGTTGCATATTACAGAATCTATCCAAGGTATATGAAGGACACTACAGATCACCTGCACGCTGTTGCATATTACAGAATCTATCCAAGGTATATGAAGGACACTACAGATCACCTGCACGCTGTTGCATATTACAGAATCTATCCAAGGTATATGAAGGACACTACAGATCACCTGCACGCTGTTGCATATTACAGAATCTATCCAAGGTATATGACAGACACTACAGATCACCTGCACGCTGTTGCATATTACAGAATCTATCCAAGGTATATGAAGGACACTACAGATCACCTGCACGCTGTTGCATATTACAGAATCTATCCAAGGTATATGAAGGACACTACAGATCACCTGCACGCTGTTGCATATTACAGAATCTATCCAAGGTATATGAAGGACACTACAGATCACCTGCACGCTGTTGCATATTACAGAATCTATCCAAGGTATATGAAGGACACTACAGATCACCTGCACGCTGTTGCATATTACAGAATCTATCCAAGGTATATGAAGGACACTACAGATCACCTGCACGCTGTTGCATATTACAGAATCTATCCAAGGTATATGAAGGACACTACAGATCACCTGCACGCTGTTGCATATTACAGAATCTATCCAAGGTATATGACAGACACTACAGATCACCTGCACGCTGTTGCATATTACAGAATCTATCCAAGGTATATGAAGGACACTACAGATCACCTGCACGCTGTTGCATATTACAGAATCTATCCAAGTTATATGAAGGACACTACAGATCACCTGCACGCTGTTGCATATTACAGAATCTATCCAAGGTATATGACGGACACTACAGATCACCTGCACGCTGTTGCATTTTACAGAATCTATCCAAGGTATATGACAGACACTACAGATCACCTGCACTCTGTTGCATATTACAGAATCTATCCAAGGTATATGAAGGACACTACAGATCACCTGCACGCTGTTGCATATTACAGAATCTATCCAAGGTATATGAAGGACACTACAGATCACCTGCACGCTGTTGCATATTACAGAATCTATCCAAGGTATATGAAGGACACTACAGATCACCTGCACGCTGTTGCATATTACAGAATCTATCCAAGGTATATGAAGGACACTACAGATCACCTGCACGCTGTTGCATATTACAGAATCTATCCAAGGTATATGAAGGACACTACAGATCACCTGCACGCTGTTGCATATTACAGAATCTATCCAAGGTATATGAAGGACACTACAGATCACCTGCACGCTGTTGCATATTACAGAATCTATCCAAGGTATATGAAGGACACTACAGATCACCTGCACGCTGTTGCATATTACAGAATCTATCCAAGGTATATGAAGGACACTACAGATCACCTGCACTCTGTTGCATATTACAGAATCTATCCAAGGTATATGAAGGACACTACAGATCACCTGCATGCTGTTGCATATTACAGAATCTATCCAACCATTTTAATGTCATGAATGGGAAAATGAAGCATGGTCAGCCCTTTCTTACACCATCATCATTTACTTTTCACATAAAAGAGTACTGTCACTATTGAGATGTATTTGCACATCTGCTGTTCATACTTCCAGCAATAATAATAATAACCCTATAATTACCCTGACAGCTAGTTAGACCTTCTTCCTTCTGTCACCAGTCTTGTTTGAGTAACTTATTTTGTGACATATTTCTCTCTCTCTCTCTCTCTCTACCTGACAGAGACTGTAGCTGTAATTGTACAACAATGGCGCTCTTCAACACAATGGTTACCATACCGAATTAGACTGCATTGGAAGATCTACGAGTACACTGAAGTAGATTACAGCAGGAGATCTACGAGTACACTGAAGTAGATTACAGCAGGAGATCTATGAGTACACTGAAGTAGATTGCAGCAGGAGATCTACGAGTACACTGAAGTAGATTACAGCAGGAGATCTACGAGTACACTGAAGTAGATTACAGCAGGAGATCTACGAGTACACTGAAGTAGATTACAGCAGGAGATCTACGAGTACACTGAAGTAGATTACAGCAGGAGATCCAAGAGTACACTGAAGTAGATTACAGCAGGAGATCCAAGAGTACACTGAAGTAGATTACAGCAGGAGATCTACGAGTACACTGAAGTAGATTACAGCAGGAGATCTACGAGTACACTGAAGTAGATTACAGCAGGAGATCTATGAGTACACTGAAGTAGATTACAGCAGGAGATCTATGAGTACACTGAAGTAGATTACAGCAGGAGATCTACGAGTACACTGAAGTAGATTACAGCAGGAGAGCTATGAGTACACTGTGGGTATCTGTGGAAGTTTTAAGGAATTGTTAAAATGAAAGCGCTAATATCTTATTAAAAGTACTTTTTTAAAGCGTTTTGTCTTTAAAGCTCTGTCCTCTACCTGGGTTTGTCGATTTTGGTGTTTGTACTTGTTGGTAAAGCATTTTTTAGAGATGTGAGAATGCTGAAGTAGATTACAGCAGGATAGATATGACTAAATGAATGTAGACTACTTATAGAGACACTGGGTGAGTCAAGCTCCATGAATCCTCAGCTGTCAGAATATTTTTAAAACATAGTAGTTATATTGTGAGATCACAGTTGTGCAAGCTATTCACTCACAGTTTCAGTAGATATATTTCTCCTTAAGTATGTTTGTGGGCAATTTTTGTGTTGATGTTTCATAGTGGATCTGATTACAGCATCCTATCCAATCTAGCAATTCTCATTACTGATTGTACACCAGTTAAATGTTAGGAAGCAGTCCCGCATTGCATGTTCCTTACTCCAAATACTACTATATAGTAGTGGCAGCTGCAACAGCTGACACTGCTGAAATATGATCATGCATTAACAGTGCGACACAAGAAAAACCAGGCTGACTGCTCCTGGTCGTGCATTTTCAGGATATTGACACTGAATGAAGACGCTATTGATCTGTGCAGCCACTGATATGGCCTGAGATGAGGGAGCCATATTAAAAAAAAATAAAATCACATCACATATAAGAGCAATAAAGTAACAGGCTAACATTACCCAGCGACTTAGGTATCCGGTGTCAAAAGTCTTATTTCCTGGAAGTGAAAGATGTAGGTGTAATAGTTAAAAACAGATTTGTTTTTTAATGGGATGCCTTATTTATCACAGCCAAAGCTAGGAAATTGGTAGAGCTGTTCTTTTGGACAGTTAGGTTGAAAATCACACTGAATAAAGGGCTTTAAAATATGAATATTCAGAACTATACTCTTAGAAACACTAAAACTCTGAGATACTACAATATAAGATTCAGGATGACATTAATCATCACAAGAAAAGGGACAGACATATTACTCTACACTGTGGAATAAACTGCTACTTGAAAAAAGGGCACCTCTGTACATAAAGAATTTTAAGTCTAAGGCAGATAACAGAATAGGAAATAAGAAATTTAAGTACATTGTGGGGATTGTATTGGTTGAAAATTTGAGACTATGAAGACAGGTTCACTTGAACTTATGATGCACAAGGGGTAATACTTAGAAGTAACCCTAGTCGGTGAGAGTGAGACAGAGAGAGAGAACTGGATCAGAAAATACAAGCCTCTTACTGAATCAATCTATATTAAAAATGTTTCAAGATGGGTTGCGTAGGAGGATACAATCATGTGGCTTGAATGACCCAAGTTCAAACAGCATCTCAAGTGTAGGAAGAATCAAACAGGGGAGGATGGAAGTGAGTAGAAGTTGGCTCCCCCATTCTGGTGGCAAAGAGGCAGCATGAAAGCAGACCCTTAGGGGGCACTGTAATATCAGCACCAGGGTAATGGCCTTGGTATTATCAAGCTGTTGTCAGTGGAAGCGCACAAGGAGGAAATATCATGCCAGTCAAAGAGACAGGGTTGCAGCAGCATCATAAATGCCTTCACTGCAGGATGCTGGCAAGGACACAAGTAACCTTCATGGTTGTCTGTATGATAGCCCTGACAATCAGCCACCCCCTGCCATGCTGAGGATACAAATTACAGTGTCATTTAATGGGGTCAAGACCAATGAAGAGTGACATAGTGGTTACCAAATACAGAAAAAAAAAACATTTAGAAAAATATATGATGCACTTAGGAAGAATTTTAAACAAGACATACACTACGATAATTGGGCCAGATCTTTTTTGCAACTTGGAACAGTAGTATAAACTCATAATACAGTGATACTGCTCAAAGCTGTGTCTTAGCTCCGGAACACATAATGTACTTCAGAACATTTTTGGGGGTGGGGGCAGGCACTACACTTCTGGCTTTCACAGCAGTGCCCTCACACATTTCCATGGCACCTCTTTCTTCCCACCATTTTATGTAACATCCACCTTTGAACCCCCCCTCCAGATGGGGTCAGCAACTCCCTGCCCTGTTTAGGCTAATGAAGCAATTCTGGTGTAAGGAGGTTGCAGGATCCAAGAAGTTACCACAGCCTCAAGACACCGACGGAGGTTTGTAGCATAGAGGTTTATTATCTTATCCCTTGTACACATTGGCATCACACATGTAAGTCTGTCAGACATTTATTTTATTTTAGTTTTATATTTATTAACTGGGTACATGCACTTGTCAGGCATAGGCCAGGCCTAGTAGGTAATCATGACAAAATGACTTGAGTTGTGAACATACCTAGTTAACTATACAGAATTGCACAACTTTCCAGAATAATGAGATGACTGACACTATCTAGATGCTCCAACCTATGTATAGTCAGGTCAGTATATAACCAACCCTCCTACTTTGGAGGGGCAAGCTGGCAGAGCCATGTGAGTCCTCTCTCCCCCTCCCACCAGCTACATCACCTCTGCTGCTAACTGAACTTGGGACACTTAGGTTGTAGTTCAACAGTATCCCTCTATGCCATGGAGCTGGCTGTCCTTTACAAAAAATAAACATATTTATATATAGATATATATAGATATATATATATATATATATATATATATATATATATATATATCATAGCAAAAGCTGGGGGGTTAAACTATTTAGATACAGTTTATATATTTATAACGATGTACATTTTATATATATATATATATATATATATATATATATACATATATATATCATAGCAAAAGCTGGGGGGTTAAACTATTTAGATACAGTTTAGATATTTATAACAATGTACATTTTGACTCTGTAGAATGTATCACCCGCAATTTGCTGCAACTAAAAAGGTGATTTAAAAAATGTTAACATTTGAATATAACTTCATTAGAAAGTAGATGTTGTAATGACCTGAAATGCAAACTAAAATACTTAAAAAATACAGTTGTTTTCAATATGTCTGTATATGTTAAAGTATTTTTTCTTCTGTTTAGAAGGAATATGACTTCACATCCCTAAAATGAGTTTTCTGAGAATCTGGGATAAAAAATGTTGCTAAATCCTGCAGCTATAACCTGTATGTCATACTTATATACTTTGAGCACAAGAACTGCAAGACACAAATGACTTTTTCAGGCACAAGCTCGGGGTGCTGCCTGCTTATAGCTTTCTTAGAGTCACACAGCGTACAATGAAAAATAAGGGAATCAAACCCCAAAATATAAGCTTGGTAGAAGCCCATGTTCACAGAAATTTGGCAGATATTTCTTTATAATACTATTTTCAAACATGCTGGTAATACATTTTTAGCATGTCAGATATGGGACCCCACCTTATGAACTTTTGAGATCATGTTACTATTCCATCACAAAAGATAATATCACACATTGACAGCAAAGTTTTCACAAATCAAATGCAAATTCCCTTTTTTTTCTGATGGAGTGGTGCCATGCAGGCATCACAGTTTATCACGCAGTACCATAAATTTAGTATCTTGACCATTTGTTTGAACATTTACATATTCCATTTTTTTTAACAGTTTCAGGTATTTTTATGTAAAGTCTTCAGTATAATAATTAACTATCTTGAATCGAGTAGCAGTCATATTTAAAACTATAACTATGCCAAAGGCATATGAAGTCTTTGGTGGTGGATGAAAGGAGTGGCAGATTTAAAAAATTCCTTGCAGACTACTCTAGCAGAAATTCAGAAATTATTATTATTATTTCGACCTATGATACAGGATCTGAATTCCCTAGACATAGTATAGCCTTGCTGAGTTTAATGCTGGTGGCTGCCAAAAAAAACAAGTACTAGAAAATGACAGTCCGAGTCTAAACCAACCTTATTAGGAGTGGTGAGTATAGTAACGGAGATAAAAGAGCTGGAAGTGGGATCTTTAGAAAAGGATAAGAGCAAATTACATAGAAAAATGGGAATTGTGGGAACAATACATGTGGAATACTGTTTTGGAGGAGGAGGAATGATATTTAAGGGAAGGTAGGAATTGAATGAGCTAAGTAATGTTGAATTAATGACTGCATAGAAGATTATATGCAATGTATAATGTTTGCAACTGACAGTATGTCAATATGGATTGTTTTCATTTAAGTACATGTGGTTGCCTGTGTCATAAGTGATAATTCGATAAAGATGTTTTTGTTTGAAAATATATCAAATAATTAAATATTTTAACTAAATAAGTTACCCTTTAGTGTATATAAAAATATAGATGGCCATTTTATAACTGAATCAAGTCACTGAGGAGTGTGCATTGTCAGACATTACCCAGATTTTCATACCTCCAAGCAACTATTTGCAAGGCTGAGATAAAGTCTGTCTGCACAATGCATACCCTCAAATGCCTTTATGTTTGCATATTAAACTTAGCAACAGTTGTCAAAATAATAAATGCACTTCTGTTTAGCAGTGGATCCTCTTTAAATCATTGTAATACACAAAGAGAGTTATTTGATAGCAAGTGGGTAATATAATACTGGAAACTATACCGAGAAGTAGTAGCTTCAAGTCTGTAAGGCTTTGCAAAACTTGTATTTCTAGCATTAGTAGTCAAATGACCATATAACTATGTTTGCAACAATTTTGTGCATCAAAAGTAAGCTGTCTGGTTGTTTTGAAAAAAAAACAGTGGCATATTCTGCTTCCTTTGTAACAAATATTTCACTGTTTATGGAGCAACCAGCACAACTGAGCACGCCTTTCAACTATCCAGATTTTTGTCTCATATTTTGGTCTGTTCTTCATATAATTTGTAGTTTTCTGGCAAAACAACAAGGATTGAATTTACTAAATAATGACATACATTTGAGTTTCTGTCTTAATATCATTCAGAAATGCAAGTTAACACAAACCCTGTTATACTAGCAACTTTGTAAGTTTATAAGAGTAATATTCAAAGCCTCTCCCTACTTTTGGCCTTTTTTATAACTGTCCTCCATTATTTTAGGCTTTGTCCAGATTTCTTGTGCTAAGAGGTTGAGAGGTATGCAGCTAATCATAAATTTAATTACATTTTCGGCACATTTTTATTATACACCCCCGTCCCAACCAATCAGGGACAAATTTCAACAGAATCAGGGACAAATTCAAAGAAAATCAGGGACAATCAGGGACACTTTTAAAATATTAATACTATTTGAGATAAAGGCCATGGTGGTGCAGCGGTTAGCATTGTCACCTCACAGCAACAGGTTCTCCCGTTCGATTCTTGGCTGGAGCGCCTTCTGTGTGGAGTCTGCATGTCCTCCCCGCAATCAAGTGACATTTAAAAACATGCAGGTAGGTGTGTGCATGAATGGGTGTGCCTCTGAAGGTTGGGCATTGGGCTGGCAAATCAGCACCGTAAAAATCCACCGCCGATCATTAGCGGACCAGAGTTCCACTGTTGCGACCCCTGACCGGGAAAAGCCGAAAGACTTTAAAGTACTATTAACTTGAGACATTGACAGAATAAGAGTAGGTGAATTAATTTACACCTCTCCCTACTTTTGGTCTTTGTCATAACTACCCTCCATTATTTTAGGCTTTATCCAGATTTCTTGTTCTAAGAGGCTGAGAGGTATGCAGCTAATCATAAACTTAATTACATTTTTGGCACATTTTTATTATACACCCCTGTCCCAACCAATCAGGGACAAATTTCAACAGAATCAGCGACAAATTCAAAGAAAATTAGGGACAATCAGGGACACTTAAAATATTAGTACTATTAACTTGAGACACTGACAGAATAAGAGAATGTGAATTAATTTGCATCTTTTGAAGTTAAAGAAGTCTGCAACTCTTAATTATTGTTACTATTTGTTAAGTGTAATTCACCACCTTCCCTCCAAATGTCATCAGTTTTAGGAGGGATTAAGAGGGACACAGCAAAAAAATTGAGTCAAAATCAGGGACGTCCCTGAAAATCAGGGACAGCTGAGAGGTACACAGACACATACAACTTTTTTGCTGAAAATTCCGTTTTGCATAAAATTGCCCTGCATAACTCTTAGAACACGGGAAACACACAATTCACTAAGCAAGGTATGAGATTAAAAGGGTTAGGTAGAGTAAAACATTTGATCTCTGAAGTTTTCTTTTTTTTCTCAATGGTACATGTACCTGTGACGTGGGGGCTCTAACTCCACATCCCTGGATTATAATATATCTTGAGAATGCACAAACTCAGAGGAGATATAGGGCATATTGACAGAAATTCCATAAATTGTCCTACGCAAGGTAAGAGGGGGCGGGTAGTAGATATAGTAAAACATCTTCCATTTTCTGTACTATTTACAAACGAAGCAGCATTTATTCTGTTGTTATTAAAAGCACTTAGACTTCAGTCTGAAAAGTTTCTGAATGATATGTTATTGCTTCCGAAATGCAGATGATGCCATTAGCTTATGCCTAATCTATTTAGCATTTTTACAAAGCAGATACACGCTTTTTACTTGCATTTCACCATAAACTTTGATGCTAGGACACGACACCACAAGCAACAGTGCTTTCTATTCGCTTGAGGGTGAGAGCAACAGAGTTGAAACAGTGGATATTGCAGTTCAAACTCTGTAGAACATTTACGGACTGCAACACATGCTTTAAGATAATCATACTGGTTTATATAAAAAAAAAATTATCACAGTTTTGTCCCAAATCAATCCATTTAAAATAAGGGCATTAATTTATTTGTTGTAATTGTTACCAATGATGGAGTGGATTATGCAGCTACAATGTAACAGATAGTGTGTGTGTATGTGTGTGTGTGTGTGTGTGTCTGTGTGTGCATTATCATACCTCTCAAGTATCCAGCTTTTCGCAGTGTCCAAACTGTTGCCTAATAATTTTGGTTCGTTTATCATAACATATGGATTTTTTTACAAATTATTGAGGATGGCACCGGATAATGATAGACTATTGACTTTCAGACTTTATATCATTCAGAAAATGCATATTAATACAATACCTGTTATTCTATCAACTTTGTAAGTTTTTAAGAGAAAGTATAAAAAAAACTGTCCCTGATTCAGGACCTCTGCACCCCCCCACCACATTCTTTCTGGCTTTGTCCAGATTTGTTGCGCTGTGGGGTGGGGATATGTATACTTTTTTATGACTGTGTGCTGGATGGCAGATATTAATGCCTTATCTCAGAATACTAGGGTACTTCGGAAGTAAGTAACTTGTAATACCTGAACATGTGATGTCAAGTTGTGCTCTATTTAGCTGTTACACCTATTTTGGAGAAGGTGCTCCCCTCATAAATTATACAAACGTTATTTGTATCTCAACAAAAATAAAGTGCAGTGAAATCCTGAAGCCATCGCGGATGTTGTTAAGTGTGTGTCTTTGGAGGCATACCCCTCAATCTCTAAGTGTAAGAAATCTGGACAAAGCCAAAAATAATGGTGGGTGAGGGGGCAAAGGCCCCACAATGGGGACATATCTAAAAGTATTGTTTTTATAAACCTAGAAAGTTGCTAAAATAAGAGGTTTTGGGTTAGCATGCATTTTCTGGAAAATATGAAGTCTGAAACTCAAATGTATGTGTTTGTTTACTAACTTCACTCTTCAATGATTTGACAGAAAAGCACGAATTTTACAAGAGACCAAAAATGTGAGGCAAAAATCTGGAGCTTCTGCGAAAATCTGGACAGTTGAGAGGTACTGGAGGAGGGGGTCTGTGTGAGAGTGTGAGCAGGTGTGCAGGACGTGTATTAGTGTGGTCCCCAGTACCCCTCACCATACATGGGGGAAAACGTGTTTACAGATTAATAACTAAAAAAATAAAAATAGCAACAAGGGAAAGCATGTGTTTACAGATTAATAACTAAAAACAATTAAAAAATTACGTATTCCAACATAAATCCACAAAACAGTTCATCATGATCTGCACCACTACAATTCACAGCAGCCCACACTTTTTCCATTAGCCCTACTGTATACATCTCTTGGTTCATCTGCTCACCGGAATTAAATATTTATTTATTTCCACAAAACGCAAGGTTTCAATTAAATTATTACAAGATCACACAGGTGCAGTAGCATTAAAGGATTGTCATGCGCGTGCATGGAGAGACAGAGAGAAGAGAGCACTGCGTACGTATGCTGTGTGTGTGTGTGTGTGTGTGTGTGTGTGTGTGTGAGTGAGAGAAAGAGAAAGCAAGCGGGAGTGAAACTGCATCTTTATCGGAGTCCTGTGCCTTCTCTTGTTCATTCTTCAGACATCTGACTTGCAGAAAAATATTCAGACATCCACACTGTTCTTTTTTTTCTCTTTCCTTTCATACTATACCAACAAGACCTCAAATGGTGAAAGAACAGCATCAGTACGTTTATCCCAAAGGAAAATCAGACTACAAGAAAGAGCCCGTAAAGGATTGTTTCTGTCTGAGCATCCAGTAACTTTTTTGTCAAAAAATTATTTAAAAAAAGTAAAGAAAAGAAAAAAAAAAGAAAGATGCATATCTTTTAGATCATTTAGCAAACAGAAAAAATGTGAGTTCAGACATCCTTGCATGACTTTTCGTTCAATGATTAAAAGAAAAAAAAAACGTATCCAGCAATGCTCGCACTTTGCCTTCTCAGAAACCCAACAGCAATGGTCTGAAATTACAGGAAGAAGTGCATTACACAGCAAGTGGTATACATAAATTTCCAGAGGAAAAAGAATAAAAGCATAGATCGCCCAGACTATAAAAATAGTTGACAGAAGAAAAAAAGCATTACTCACCAAGCAAGAAATGATCGGAAGCATAAAAAATGCCACATGCACAAAAAGATAGAAAACAGGCTCAGGTTGTATGAAGAACAGCGAGAAAGAGAGGGAGACCTAGAAGCAAGCGTAAAATAACAGCCTGTCTGCTGCGCCCGCTACTAAGGAACTGACCCGCGAGCTGTCTCCGCGATGAATACAGGGCACGCTGTGGGAGGAACCATTATACACACATTCATGAGGGGGGGCCACGGAGGGAGGAAGCGCTGTGTTGTCATCTCTGCACGTTATTTCCATCCTGACCAGTAGCAGCAGTAAACAGAGGCAGAGTAGCAGTACTTCAACAGGGGTTGTGCATTCTCGACATCGTGTTACTACCGTTGTTAAAGTTTAAAATTTGTAATGTATGTTTTGTTAAAATGCGGAAACAGCCTTTTGGCAGGATCAATGGTAGTGGCCGCTGATGCTTATGAAATACCATCTTCCGCGAAAAGCTAGAAGAGATTAGGCTACAATCTCCGGGTGATTTTGTTGCAGATATGATCTTTTAAATAAGCAGTGTAATGTAATCACAGTTTAACTCCCTCATATATTGAGGTCATTTGTTTGTGAAAGCTTATTATTTTTTGTAATACTCTACCCAGCTTAAAAACAGTTATGTTTTCAATGCGTCCATTGTGAAAAGCTCATGTGCAATGAAATTAATATTCGTAAACAGACCGCACTAAAATGAATTATTTGCTTTAAAAATCTGATTCACTGAATGATGTTTGTGAGAGCTAGGAGGTGGGACGTAGTCGCTAACTGTATACCATTACATAAATGAGTTGTGGCATTTTATAACCAGACTTGTACCATTATAGCATCAATAAGCTAACGTAAACAAACTGAAAGAAAATATTTGAAGATTGAGATGAGAAAAATAATGGTGGACTAGTTAGGATATTGCTGTTGGAAAGTAGAACGAAAATCAAGATCATTAAGTGCGGATTTGGAGTTCACAGGACTGTCACGCTGTTTTATACGCTATTTAATGTTTACAAGTAGGAAGAGGATAACCGTTTTGTGAACACGTTTCATTTTCTTGCGCCATTTTAATGAATATAATTCAACTGCTTACTTAAAAGATAGTTGATAACCATTATTTTTGTATTAAAATTACTTAGATTTACTTTAAGTGTAAAACAGGAAATTCAGCTAAACTTCTCCATATTCTCTAAGAACAGACGCTCACAAAACAACATTTATGATTATGTTATTATTTCTTAGTGTAAACAGCATGGATTACTACATTTCCTTGCTTAAGTCTACTAAACGCCACTTTTTAAAATCTGAATTATACATTTTCAAATTAATAACTTAAAATACAATTCCAGCTGTGCAATCGTACAAATTAAAATTGATGATGTTATGATGAATGTGCTTCCCTAAGCCATAGCTCTCAACCTTCCATCTCCAAAATGAGGAACACTAGAGGTCCTCATAATGTGGAACAAGTGGGCAAAATGTGGAACATATACTAATGGCTTACTAACAACTACAACTAGGAAGGCTATAGGATGGTTAAAATACACTGGTTTTACTTATAAAGAAGATCTTTTAATGAATTAATATGATTCATTTCTATTTACCATGGATTTCACTAAAAAACATTCCTAACACTGAATATGTGACAGAGTCTTTCAATGTAGGGTTGCCACCTTTTCAAATGCCTAAAGTGGGACATTTTTGCTACATCAGATTTGGCAGACTGAAACATACCCACGGCCAGTACAAAGGACAGAACTTCACCTTTTGCCTAAATAAAAGCTTATTCTTGTAGCATTTTAGTTGCTTATTCTGTTTCTTATAACATTTAGGTGTTTCAGATACAGAATAACTGTTTTAATCAACTATTACATAAAATATAGGAAATAATTGTGTCCTAAAATTTCAGGACATTTGCCATTTTTACAATTTTTTTTGCAGGACACAACTGCTCAAAGAGGGACTGTCCCTCACAAAGTGGGACAGGTGGTAACTCTTATTTCAATGTGGAACATTGAGGAACTATGAGGAACATGACCTTTTTAAGACCGCAAATGAGGTACGTTCCTCGTAATGAGGTACACTTGAGAGGTATGCGGCTTTTCAGTCTTTTCAGATTCCTGGATCTTTGTACCAGCGTTTCGTTTCGACGCTCAAAATTCACCCCTGTGCGTATATGCGCGCGCGCATAAAAAATCATTCCCAAACCACTACACACCTTGATGTGTGCGCGCGCGCGCGTTATGTAATGTGTGTACATGTGCACTGTGTGTGTGTGTGTGTGTGTGTGTGTGTGTGTGTGTGTGTGTGTGTGTGTGTGTGGTGTATGCGCGGCGAGCGTGCGTGTGGCACAGTTACAAATACAATTATCAACGCACCCAGTACCCAGGTCCAGTAACTGTGCCTAAACCCAGTAATTGTTAAATCATACATTCAATCCATCCAGTAAGCCGTGTACTAATAAATAAATACACTTTCTAGATCTTTTTGTTAAGCAGAATAGTTTATTGTGAGTTTAATTGCTATGTATTTTCTGTTTTATGATACCTGGGCTTATTTTGCATTTTTGGAAGTAGTCAATGTTTCTTTAAGTGAATGAATGACCTTTTCTTATGAAACACGTTAGATGCATTTAAGTGTGATTAATGTTAGTGTTTTTTATTGTTTCTTTATTGTTATCATTGTTGCATCTGCTGTTGTGTGATCATATAATAATTGTAGTAATTCACATAACTCACTTTCTTTTGCAAAAACCTGGAATATCATACATATGAACGGTGAACCTATCAATCATTCTAAAGTGATTTTTTTTCTTGAGCTTAATTACATATTGTTCCTCAAAAATTAAAAACGCACCTTCAACTAAACCGGGCCTACCCTTGCTCCCATTTTAAGCAATTCCTTTTACATTATTCAACTTTTAGGATCCTTATTCAAACAAATATTTTGAACAGCCTTTGGAAAAAAAAACGATATTTTCCACTTACTTTCTTTAGTACTGCTATTACATTACTTTTCTGACAGTCTTAAACCCGACTATAATATATTTTCTAGTACTCATGCCAAAATTTTCTTTCGGCTTTTCCCGGTTTGGGGTCGCCACAGCAGATAACCTGTCCACTCATGATTGGCAGTGGAGTTTTTATGGTGTCGAGTTGCCAGCCCGGCGCCCAACTTTCCACAGAAGACACACACGCTTAGGGCCAATTTGAAGCGTCCAGTCCACCTACAGCATGTCTTTGGGAAGAAACCGGAGCAAGCCCACGCGAGTCGCGACTACAAGGAAGATATGCAGATTCCGTAGAGAAGGCACCCCAGCCGAGGATCGAACCAGAGAACCGCTAATCGCTTCACCACTGCAGCCGCCCAGTACTCATGCCAAGATAACTTTGAATTATCCGAATACTTCTTTTCCACTTCTGCTCCTCTGTTATTACTGAACCATCCTGTTTTTTCACTAGCATGTGTAATTGTTTTGGTTATAGTTAATGTTTAACTGTATAGTAAGAACTGTTGGCTCATTTTGAGTCTAATTTTTCATTACTATTGTTATTAACATTCTGTATCTATACCTTTAGGAGGTTTACACTCCAGGCCTTTGCTGAGAATAGTATTTTTGGCAGTCAGGATGTTCCAGCCAACAAGTATATAAATAATAAATATGTGCTTTGCTGTGTAATATGTGTATTTTTGCCTTTATGATGCTCCATGGAGTTCAGATTTATTTATGCTGTATAAGTGTATTGTATTTTTAGTATCAGACAATGCTTTAATGGAATGATATTAATGTATGTCATGCACATACTTAACTGGAGGGTGCTATCATTTTATTTCAGGATGCACTTGAATTTGAATGAGGTCATTTAGTCTTATGAAATAGCAGTATGGCATCCTACTTGCTGAAGTCAGAGCAGTTGTCTGACAAGTTAGTTGTTGGGTCCTTCGGCTTTTCCCGGTTAGGGGTCGCCACAGCGGAACTCCGGTCCGCTAATGATTGGCAGTAGATTTTTACGTACCAAGTTGCCAGCTCTGACGCATAACCTTCAACGAAGGTACGCCCATTCACGCATGTCTCCACACAGAAGACACTTTAGCTGAGAATCGAACAGGACAGCGTCTTACTGTAAGGCGACAACGCTACCACAGCACCACCACCGCAGGCTATAAGCAGCTGATTAGCTTTGTCATGTAGTCCAGTGTTTCATAGCATCATAGGAAGTTATTAGGCTATTGGCCATGAGGTCCTTATAAACCTAGCCAAGAGTTTAGCCCATGTTTTGACAAGTCAGCGCCCGATGCCCATGTTCAGCAGGGACACGGGTGGAATCCCAGGGATGTATATTCTGTTTCCCATCCAGTTATCCAGGTTGCGCTTAAAAAGGGGTAAAGAGATACCCTGTTTGACGTGGAGAGGGAGTCTATTCCACAGATGGGGGAGTCTCTGGGACACAAATCTGTCCTGCCAACAAGTCCTACTGATGTCACAGACCAGATTGAGGCCATGTGTGTGGGTTACTCAAGTGCAGCTTGACTTGCGGATATGCAGCAGTCCCATCAAGGCGGGGTCTGAGATCACCTTGTATGCCAGACAGAGGTCAACTCCAAGGAGTCAGTATGAAATTAAGTAGAGGGATAGGGCTTTTAGCCTATCTGTGTATGGTAGATTTTTGAGGCCCTGGATTCTCCTGGTGAGGAACCTCTGTGGTATCTCCAGCTGTTGCATGTGCTTTGTGAGGTACATGCCGACCGGGGCATTGTACTCAATAATGAGCCTTATAAGGGAAGAATACAGGGATGTTATGACCTCTTTGTCCCTGGATGAGATAACCTTACTTATGAGGTGGGCCGTGTAGAAAGCTTTCCATACAATGGAAGCAACCTGGTGGTCAAAAGTCAGTTTGCTATCAACCTGGGTGTCCAAATCCCTCACAACTGACTGCATGCTTAAGATGTTGTTATTAATGTGATAATTTGTGGGGACATCACTCTCCACAAAGGGGATGATGATGCATTTTTTGGTGTTCAGCTTAAAGCCATGTTTCTGGCACCAGTCATTTGTTTGGGTGAGACTGTCTTGGAGAATGTCCACATCACTTGGGAAATTGATGATAGTGCCCAGCTTGCAGTCATCTGCAAAATTGGTCAGCCATAGCCCACTGGTTTTGGGCTGCACCTCAGAAAAGTATATCCCAAATAACAGAGGCCCCAAGAACAAACCCTGGGATATGCCGCTCCTTACAGGTCTACTGCTTGAGGTGGCTTCCCCTATTTTAACTAGGTGGGTTCTATCAGTGAGCCAGTTAGCTATCCATCTGGTAATATACGGATTGATGCCTAGTTGAGAGAGTTTATCTGTTATGCCCTAGTGGGGAATAGTGTCAAAGGCTTTGGCCAGGTCAAGGTAGGCAGTGTGCACTGTCTTCCCCTCGTCCATGACTTTGCTGACTGTCTCAAAGAAGTCGACCAAATTTAACAGATATGACCTCCCCTTGACGAAACCAAACTGTGTGGGATTGAGTGTTTGGAGATTGCCAATGTCCTTGTTAATGAGGTCCATGGTAATCCATTCCATGGCCTTGCAGATCAGGCTAGTTAAGCTGATGGGTCTATAATTTCCTGGACTGGTGGACGCTCCACCTTTGTACAAAGGGATGACAGTGGCTGTCCTCCATTCATGTGGGACAAAGCTGATACTCAGACTTTGGTTGAATAGGGCACCTAATGGTGCTGCAAGTTCCTGCCTGAGTTCATGTAGGATACAGCCTGGGATGTTATCGAGTCCCATGGAGGCTGTATTTTTTGCCTTTGAGAGAGCGGTGAGAGAGCGGTGATGACCTGTTCCCTACATATAAGGGGAAGAGGGCAGATACTGAGGATGTCTTGATTTACTGATGGGACAACAGGCGGTGAAGTTTTCGCTGAATCTGTCAGCCAGCAAGTTTGCTATATCTATGGCATTTGTATATGGGGTGTCCTTGACCACCAGTTCTGAACAGATCTGGGTACTTCCTTTGAGGTTGCATACATGTGTGAAGAAGGCCTTATGATTGTCTCTAGTAAATGTGGCTAATATGGACTTGAAGTTTGCTTTGGAGGATTTCACTAGTGCTCTTATTTGATTATTCATTCTAAGGAGAGATTGCTTCAAATTGGGCACCTGCTCATTCCTGGTCCTGGACAGCAATTCTTTCCTTTTGTTGTAGAGTTTATTTATTGCAGATATCCACCAGACAGGTTTACTCTTCCTTGTGGGGGATGATTTAGTCCTGTTGGGTATTCCTGATTCCATGCATCTATATAAATGCTCGTATAGAGGTTTAGTGTAGTTTTGGATACTGGTACCAGTCCCTAGAGAGGGGGAGGGGGCTGTGAAGCTGTTTATACCTTCCCTCAGCTTTGGAGAAGTTTTTTTGTTTGACTCTAGTTAGAAGGGTGTCGGGGGAGATGGTGACTTTGAAAGTGACCTCTTTATGGCTGGATCTTACCAGGTAGTGTGATAATGCAGGGATGCTGTAGTGGTTACATATGTTGGTTAATACCAAATCTAAGGTGTTATTACCTCTTGTGGGGGTATCAGCTAGCCATTCCAAGGCATTTGCATTGACAAAATCGAGGACTCTCTGAGCATTTGTGTTCTAGCATGAGTAGTTCTTCCAATCAGTTTCGGTAGTTAAAGTCACCCAGGATCAGGATAAATGGTCGAAGCTTGATAGATGTGAAGAGATCCAGATAGGCAGATTGGGCATCTTGAGTCAGGTTTGGGGGGCAGTAGCTAGATGTGATTTGTATGGAGGCATTGTCAATGCTTAACTGCACCTGGAGTGTCTCCTGTGCATCATACTGTTTGACCAGCCTGGATGTGTGTATGTCTTTAATATATATTGAAACTCCACCCCTTTGGCTTTACTGCCCACAGTTTGGGGTCTGAATGTATGATAGAATGAGTAACCAGGTAAGGCTGGGGTGCTCTCCACAGCTTTGAACCAGGTTTCTGTGACTGCGCAGATGTCAGCATTTTCCAGGGTTAAGAATGCTTTCAATAAGTGCAGTTTTATGTTTAGACTCCTAGAGTTTCGCAGCATGACTTTTAATTTGCATTTTGTTGAAATTTTTATGTTTGTAGCTTTAATATCATCATGTTTCCTAAAAATGGCACTATGAGGGAAGCAAGAGCCTTTGCCAGAAGTCTGAAGCCCAAGTGAGACAGATGCAGGCCATCTCTGGCAAAGCATCATGGTTTGATTAATTTTGACACCATTTCTCTACTTTTTCACATTTTTGAGAGTCACATAAACATACATAAACAAACAAATAAATACATAATTATACTTTCATATATACATGCATGCATGTGCACACACACACACACACACACACACACACACATATATATATATATATATATATATATATATATATATATATATATGTATATCAAACAATAATTAAAACTGATTCACAGCTTCCAGCCATCATATCTGGCCAGTGTCTCACAATGAAATTATGATTAAAGCAGCTATTGCATCAGACAATATGGTTGTCTTACTTATCTATTTCAGCTTTGCATTTCAAACTTATGTTGTCTTTGTCTAAACAAGTGAGTCTTCACAAACTTGTAATATTTTCAGTTGTAGCTTCTAGAAGGAGAGCTAAACAGTTTACTTATGCAGCAAAATGCAACATAACTCTTCAGGCTGTATCTTTTCTTAACTAAATGAGTTTAACTAACATTTTGCAGTATATACACACACATTTGTGTATTTATATTTATATTCATATTCATATTCATATAGTCCATCCATCCACACTACTTTTTCCCATTTTTGAGCATCAGCAGTGACAATCATGTAAAACCAATGTTCTCACCACTGGATGGCTAGCCCTTCAATGCTGTTCTTTCATATCACAAAGACACACCCATCCCCCTCCCACACATGCAAACACTGTCATACCTACATCAAATTTAGAGTGCTGGATCTACCTACTATGTATCTTTGCCATGTGGGAGAAAACTGGATCACTAGTTGAAAACCTACACCAACACATGGAGGGCATGCAGACTTTGCACAGAAGGGACTCAAGCAGGGAATATATATATATATATATATATATATATATATATATATATATATATATATATATATATATATTTCACCCCCACACACAGATACCCCATAAAAAGGGTGAAGAAAGGCAAAATCAAGATAGCAGCTGCAACTGGCCCAACTTTTTCAAGATTGACACCCTGCAAAAAATAAAGTAGGAAGATCAAGGAACTCTGCACATGCCTTATACAGACTGACTACAGTCCCTGTCACTATACTGTGTATCATACAGACTTCCTAGCGGAGACTTGTGCCTGGCTTACAGAGCTATCTCAGACCCAAATCTAATGAACTTGCTGAATATCTGTAAATCAAACGGGACTAGGGCTACCCATTACAGGGACCTAAATATGGCTTGCGACTTAAATAGGATATGCTGGGGAGACAGATTTGTCTCCCGGTGACTGATGCATCTTTAGAATAGGCTACCAAGTTCATGTGAAACACAGCACCTCTATGACACAGTTCAAGAGGAACCTGGATGAGTGGATGGAGGACCGTAAATTCTTACTGGAGATAGTGGTCATAACCCTCCTGGACATGGGCAGTCATTACTAAGTGCAGTCTTGGGTATTGACTAGCACTTCTATTGTATTACATTGGAATGAAACAGCTAGGCTTGAAATGACCTGCGGGTTGCTAGCCTAGTAATTTCCTATGATCCTATTCATAAATGTTCAGGCACTGCAATATGTCTTCCCTTCTTTTCTTGCTTTCTATGATACTGGTTTCCAAGTGCTGAGGCACTGGCCATATACCATCAGTCCTAACCACCCTCAATGGGATCTAGGTATATTATGTGTTTCTTTTTGCCCCATGGAAAGTGGGCTTTGGTGGCTTGAATAAGGGGGGAGTTGGGCTGATTCTAATAGGTGGGTGCAAACACTCTGTGTCAGTGTCAGCCAGCACTAGACATGGTACTCTAGCCAACAATCAGTGTGTGACTGTGCCTGCCAGCACTCTACTCATTGCCCCAGCTCACACAATAGTGCCAGGCCTGAGACACATGCTTATATAGATACAATGTTGCCATTAATGGTATGTAATATTTTATTTTTTGCAGGAAGTCATTTGTTTTTCAGTAGCTAAGTAGTCTTGGGCAGTAACACTCGTTTGGCCTATAATACATTATCTGTTACAGTAGCAGTTGTCTTTACAAAACCTGGCACTCCACCCAGAAAAGCAGTGCAAAGTTGATAGACACTGATGTATTTTATTGTAACACATTATCAATTTTATGCTGGAATTTTGTGTGAAATTATTATTATTATTATTATTCACATGCTGTAGGTGGATTGGACATTCGAAATTGACCGTAGGTGTCAGTGTGTGCATGTGTGTGCCTTCTGAGAAAGGTTGGGTACTGGGCTGGCAACTCAACACTGTAAAAATCTACTGCCACTCATTCTGTAGACCAGTGTACCCCATGTGGTGACCCCTAACAGGATCAGAGGAAAGGAGAAGAAGATAATTCACATTATTATTTGTCATGTGTGTAGAATACACACAGAAATGTGTGATAATTCACATTATTATTTGTCATGTGTGTAGAATACACACAGAAATGTGTGATAATTCACATTATTATTTGTCATGTGTGTAGAATACACACAGAAATGTGTGATAATTCACATTATTATTTGTCATGTGTGTAGAATACACACAGACATGTGTGATAATTCACATTATTATTTGTCATGTGTGTAGAATACACACCGAAATGTGTGATAATTCACATTATTATTTGTCATGTGTGTAGAATACACACAGAAATGTGTGATAATTCACATTATTATTTGTCATGTGTGTAGAATACACACAGACATGTGTGATAATTCACATTATTATTTGTCATGTGTGTAGAATACACACCGAAATGTGTGATAATTCACATTATTATTTGTCATGTGTGTAGAATACACACAGACATGTGTGATAATTCGTATTATTTGTCACGTGTGTAGAATACACACAGAAATGTGTGATAATTCACATTATTATTTGTCGTGTGTAGAATACACACAGAAATGTGTGATAATTCACATTATTATTTGTCATGTGTGTAGAATACACACAGACATGTGTGATAATTCACATTATTATTTGTCATGTGTGTAGAATACACACAGAAATGTGTGATAATTCACATTATTATTTATCATGTGTGTAGAATACACACAGAAATGTGTGATAATTCACATTATTATTTGTCGTGTGTAGAATACACACAGAAATGTGTGATAATTCACATTATTTGTCATGTGTGTAGAATACACACAGAAATGTGTGATAGTTCACATTATTTGTCATGTGTGTAGAATACACACAGAAATGTGTGACAATTCACATTATTTGTCATGTGTGTAGAATACACACAGAAATGTGTGATAGTTCACATTATTTGTCATGTGTGTAGAATACACACAGAAATGTGTGACAATTCACATTATTTGTCATGTGTGTAGAATACACACAGAAATGTGTGATAATTCACATTATTATTTGTCATGTGTGTAGAATACACACAGAAATGTGTGATAATTCACATTATTATTTGTCATGTGTGTAGAATACACACAGAAATGTGTGATAATTCACATTATTATTTGTCATGTGTGTAGAATACACACAGAAATGTGTGACAATTCACATTATTCTTTGTCATGTGTGTAGAATACACACAGAAATGTGTGACAATTCACATTATTCTTTGTCATGTGTGTAGAATATACACAGAAATGTGTGATAATTCATATTATTATTTGCCATGTGTGTAGAATACAAACAGAAATGTGTGATAATTCACATTATTATCTGTCATGTGTGTAGAATACACACAGAAATGTGTGATTATTCATATTATTATTTGTCATGTGTGTAGAATACACACAGAAATGTCTGATAATTCATATTATTATTTGTCATGTGTGTAGAATACACACAGAAATGTCTGATAATTCATATTATTATTTGTCATGTGTGTAGAATACACACAGAAATGTCTGATAATTCATATTATTATTTGTCATGTGTGTAGAATACACACAGAAATGTGTGATAATTCACATTATTATTTGTCATGTGTGTAGAATACACAGAGAAATGTGTGATAATTCACATTATTATTTGTCATGTGTGTAGAATACACACAGAAATGTGTGATAATTCACATTATTATTTGTCATGTGTGTAGAATACACACAGAAATGTGTGATAATTCACATTATTATTTGTCATGTGTGTAGAATACACACAGAAATGTGTGATAATTCACATTATTATTTGTCATGTGTGTAGAATACACACAGAAATGTGTGATAATTCACATTATTATTTGTCATGTGTGTAGAATACCCACAGAAATGTGTGATAATTCACATTATTATTTGTCATGTGTGTAGAATACACACAGAAATGTGTGATAATTCACATTATTATTTGCCATGTGTGTAGAATACACACAGAAATGTGTGATAATTCACATTATTATTTGCCATGTGTGTAGAATACACACAGAAATGTGTGATTATTCATATTATTATTTGTCATGTGTGTAGAATACACACAGAAATGTCTGATAATTCATATTATTATTTGTCATATGTGTAGAATACACACAGAAATGTGTGATAATTCATATTATTATTTGTCGTGTATAGAATACACACAGAAATGTGTGATAATTCATATTATTATTTGTCATGTGTGTAGAATACACACAGAAATGTGTGATAATTCACATTATTATTTGTTGTGTGTAGAATACACACAGAAATGTGTGATAATTCACATTATTATTTGTCATATGTGTAGAATACACACAGAAATGTGTGATAATTCATATTATTATTTGTCATATGTGTAGAATACACACAGAAATGTGTGAT
The DNA here is from genome assembly GCF_019279795.1 of Protopterus annectens. Taxonomy (NCBI): domain Eukaryota; kingdom Metazoa; phylum Chordata; order Ceratodontiformes; family Protopteridae; genus Protopterus; species Protopterus annectens. The sequence goes on from NC_056746.1 coordinate 1,239,701,075, forward strand.
AATTCAAATTATTATTTGTCATATGTGTAGAATACACACAGAAATGTGTGATAATTCATATTATTATTTGTCATATGTGTAGAATACACACAGAAATGTGTGATAATTCATATTATTATTTGTCATATGTGTAGAATACTCACAGAAATGTGTGATAATTCATATTATTATTTGTCATATGTGTAGAATACACACAGAAATGTGTGATAATTCATATTATTATTTGTCATGTGTGTAGAATACACACAGGAATGTGTGATAATTCACATTATTATTTGTCATATGTGTAGAATACACATAGAAATGTCTGAACATCAGGTTTTAGTACTTAGGTTATTAAAAAGATGCATGGTTTCATGACATTTCTTCTAAGAATGTGCAACTCTACCAGTGCAAGAAGGTTTGCAGTCTTTCAATTCATCCAGTTGTTGGAGGTTCTCCATCCTAATATCTTTACTTCGTCTAATTTTTACCTGTCTCAAGCACTCATGTACTTCACCACTCTTCAGTACTCTATACCACTGCTTTAACAATATATTACAAAGGGCCACTGGTATGTCTCTCTTTCTGAAAGAATATTTCTTATGCTCTGTGTTTAGTTGCCCCTTGGCAAATGAGTCCTTTAACCTCCTGCAGAAGCACAGTCCAAGGCACCACCACCATGTCCATGAAATAATAGTAGAATCTGCTTTGATTTACCTCTCTTCCAGCTGACTTTTCTTCCTTCCTTTTTCATTCCTTCCTACTCTTCCTTCTCTCTTTTAGCACCCACCCTTCCTATATATCCCTTTTAATGCAGTGTGTCCATATCATCCCAGTGGTCTTCTTTCTTTATATGTGTACATGTCAAGCTCTCCAAGCCTTTCATCGTATGCTGTCTCCTCCATTCCTGTCGCTGTGTCAGTGCATCTGGATTATACTCTCTGCATCACCTTAATTTCTGTCTGTCTCTCTCTCGCTCTCTTTCTGTACATCTCTGAAACTGCACATGGTACTCTAGAGTCTATATCAACAATGTACTGTATAGTGGGATGATAATTTCAGCGACTCTAGAGTTCACTCATCTAGCTTTAAACTTGAGGCCAGGTAATAGGTATGGTGATGTGTTCTTGTGTATGTATGCATGCATGGGGGGGTTGGAAATGAATGAGGGTGGTACTGTACTAAACTGGTACATTGGCTATGAGCAGTGATTACCACAAGGTCATCAGAAAAGGGCCGCTTAGTACTTGCAATAATAACTGAGAAATTCAGAGACATACAAATTAGCTAACAATGAACTGTTGTCTCATCATTCTAATGTACCTCTGAATCATGCATTTCCAAGATAGTGTTAACAATCCTTTTTTTACTACAGTCTTACAGCTCTTGCTTGATCTATCTTTGTACCCTGGCCTATGACCCCAGTATTACAAACTTGCCACACTTTTTTTATCTTTACTCGTATTCAGCTCAAATTATGCTGTCTTGATCGATTCAGTAGCTGCACCAGTCCGTTGGCATGTTCTTCTTGTGTGTTATCCCACACTAAAATGCAAACAGTTATACTCTCAATGACTTCTAAGCCTTCAATTAGTAGTGCAAGATCTCTTTGGGACATCTCTTTTCCTGATGAAATATGAAGCAGGACTATAAATAGGCTGTTCCCTCCCATCTTTAAAAGTACATCTGTAGAGTCCTTCATGTAGCTTTTAATGCTGGAGTCCTTAGTTTGTGACCAGTGTTGAAAATAACAGTATTTAGTATTACTGAAACCAGTTTGTCAGTTGTAATGATTAAGGAGTAAGGTTTCTTTTAATAAGTTTTCCTCAAATATTGTAGATCAGTTGAAATATGAGTCTTGGTTTACACCAGTAACCTTACTACTCATCCATTTTTAGGTTATATGGTTTTAGTGACAATTACATTTTCCATTCACTTGCTTAATTCTATTCTGAACAGTTTGTGTAACATTGCTGGGAGCATGTGCCAGTGGCGTACCGTTATGATTTATTTTTAAGTGATATTCTCCTGGTTACTTTCCTAAGCCTGGAAAAATGTGCATAGTGACACAAGATATTATTGATGCAGTTCTATGTAGCATCCAGAAAGTATCTGTTACTATGTGACTGTTGCTCTACACATGCACATTTTGCTTTCCCACTCTTTGTTAAAAAAAAATCATAGTTTCGTATAAGCTAAATAACCAAAAATATTAGAATTAACTTGAACATTTTGACACAGGATCTCATATTTCTTACTTTTACATTTATGTGAATATTTTTGTCTTAATAGCACCACCCAATGGCCAGAATATGTTAAGAATGTGCTCACAGCTCCCTTTATTCTTTCAGACAAAATATTACACTCTCTATCTGTTCCACGTTAAATTCCACATTCTCTTTAATTAAAACTAATTTCTGCCAATGTCTGTCTTACATTCTTTTATCAGAACCCCCGATGCATTTTCAGACGTCACTCTATTCACCCACTTACTCTAAGTATCTAATTTGAATATTCTTCCTAACAACATGCAAATCATTTTGAAAACAATATTTTCTTCTACATATTACAGGTTGTGTCATTTTAAAGGATATTCTATATAATTTATTAAAAACTAGGTAATGCTTTATTTCATTATTATAGCACAAGTACACGAGACTTCAATTGAAATTATATCAGCTTTTCTCTGTACATCATGGCTGCTCCTCTTATCTTCATTAACAATATAATACCTTTCTCACATGGCTCTCCTTTCATTTCAGTTATAAATGTAACACATTGTCATTTCATTTCTCATTTTTTAACTTTATCGGGCTTAAGTTTTATTTTACATGCATCTGTTTTTTCAGTTCATTTAGTTAATTCTGCAGTTTTAATTTCATTTGCTGTTTAAACATCTACAGCTTAATAAAACCTGGTTAGTTTCATTTATTAGCTTGTTAGTTGTTCCATTATTTATTATACCACTAACCCTTGTTCCATAATTTGTTATACCACTACCCCTTGTTCCATCATTTGTTGTACCACTACCCCTTGTTCCATCATGTGTTATACCACTACCCCTTGTTCCATCATTTGTTATACCACTACCCCTTGTTCCATAATTTGTTATACCACTACCCCTTGTTCTATCATTTGTTATACCACTACCCCTTGTTCCATCATTTATTATACCACTACCCCTTGTTCCATCATTTGTTACACCACTACCCCTTGTTCCATCATCTGTTATACCACTGCCCCTTGTCCCATCATTTGTTATACCACCACCTCTTGTTCCATCATTTGTTACACCACTACCCCTTGTTCCATCATTTATTGTACCACTTCCCCTTGGTTTGTCATTTGTTATACCACTACCCCTTATTCCATCATTTGTTATACCACTACCTCTTGTTCCATCATTTATTATACCACTACCCCTTGTTCCATTTGTTATACCACTACCCCTTGTTCCATCATTTATTATACCACTACCCCTTATTCAATCATTTGTTATACTGAGTACCCCTTGTTCCATCATTTATTACACCACTACCCCTTGTTTTGTCATTTGTTATACCACTATCCTTTGTTCCATCATTTGTTATACCACCACCCCTTGTTCCATCATTTATTATACCACTTCCCCACTGCCTCTTGTTCCATCATTTGTTATACAACTACCCCTTGTTCCATAATTTGTTATATTGCTACCCCTTCTTCCATTATTTGTTATACCGCTACCCCATGTTCCATCATTTATTATACCACTACCCCTTGTTCCATCATTTGTTATACCACTGCCCCTTGTTCCATCATTTGTTATACCACTACCCCTTGTTCCATCATTTGTTATACCACTGCCCCTTGTTCCATCATTTGTTATACCACTTCCCCTTGTTCCATCATTTATTATACCACTACCCATTGTTTTATTTCATATACAACTACCCCTTGTTCCATCATTTGTTATACCACTGCCCCTTCTTCCATCATTTATTATACCACTACCCCTTGTTCCATTATTTGTTATACCACTACCCCTTGTTCCATCCTTTATTATATCACTACCCCTTGTTTCATCATTTATATTGCTACCCCTTCTTTTATAATTTGTTATACCGCTACCCCATGTTCCATTATTTATTATACCACTACCTCTTGTTCCATCATTTGTTATACCTCTGCCCCTTGTTCCATCATTTGTTATACCACTACCCCATGTTCAATTATTTGTTATACTGAGTACCCAGATTGTTGGGTTGGGAGGATGGCCTAATGGTTAAGGTGTTTGTCTTACAAACACAGGGTACAGGGTTTGAATCTCACAGGGGGATAATTGGCTAGGCTTAAAATGGCTTGCAAGGGCAGTTAGTCTAGTACTAATCTATCTATCTACCCCTTGTTCCATAATTTATTACACCACTACCCCTTGTTTTGTCATTTGTTATACCACTATCCTTTGTTCCATCATTTGTTATACCACTACCCCTTGTTCCATCATTTTTTATATTGCTACCCCTTGTTGCATCATTTATTATACCGCTACCCCTTGTTCCATCATTTGTTATACCACTACTCCTTGTTCCATCATTTGTTATACCACTACCTCTTGTTCCATCATTTGTTATACCACTACTCCTTGTTCCATCATTTATTATACCACTTCCCCATTACCCCTTGTTCCATCATTTGTTATACCACTACCCCTTGTTCCATCATTTGTTATACCACTACTCCTTGTTCCATCATTTGTTATACCACTACCCCTTGTTCCATCATTTGTTATACCACTACTCCTTGTTCCATCATTTATTATACCACTTCCCCATTACCCCGTGTTCCATCATTTGTTATACCACTACCCCTTGTTCCATCATTTATTATACCACTACCCCTCGTTTTGTTATTTCATATGAAAATACCCCATGTTCCATCATTTGTTATACCACTACCCCCTTGTTCCATCATTTATTATACCACTACCCCTTGTTCCATCATTTGTTATACCACTAACTCTTGTTCCATCATTTGTTATACCACTACCCCTTGTTATATCACTTGTTATACCACTACCCCTTGTTCCATAATTTGTTATACCACTACCCTTTGTTCCATCATTTGTTATACCACTACCCCATTCTTCCATCATTTGTTATACCACTACCCCTTGTTTTGTCATTTGTCATACCACTATCCCTTGGTCAGTCATATGTTATACCACTACCACTTGTTCCATCATTTGTTATACCACTACCACTTGTCCCATCATTTGTTATACCACTACCCTTTGTTCCATCATTTGTTATGCCACCACCCCTTGTTTTGTCATTTGATATACCATCACCCCTTGTTCCATCATTTGTTATACCACCACCCCTTGTTTTGTCATTTGATATACCACCACCCCTTGTTCCATCATGTATTATACCACTGCCACTTGTTCCATCATTTGTTATACCACTACCCCTTGTTCCATCATTTGTTATGCCATTACTCTTTGTTCCATCATTTGTTATGCCACCACCCCTTGTTTTGTCATTTGATATACCACCACCCCTTGTTCCATCATTTGTTATACCACCACCCCTTGTTTTGTCATTTGATATACCACCACCCCTTGTTCCATCATGTATTATACCACTGCCACTTGTTCCATCATTTGTTATACCACTACCCCTTGTTCCATCATTTTTTATGCCATTACCCTTTGTTTTGTCATTTGTTATACCACTTCCCCTTGTTCCATCATTTGTTATGCCATGACCCCTTATTTTCTCATTTGATATACTGCAGACTATTCAGTTTCTTAGTAACGAGTCTTGTAAATCATCCCTTCTTCAGCTCAGAAACATCAGCATCCATAGCCTTTTCATCCTTATGAGGTCAATTTTCTCTGCCTCCCAATTGCGGTTCTCAAATTCTCAACAAGCTCACCTGACTAACCCTGCTTAACTGGATCTCCCAGCCCTTTGCAGCTTCCTGGTGGCAAGAAATACATGACTTCAAGTCTCAGCTGCAGGGAAACTATTAGTTTCAGTAATCTTCCTGGTGTACTAGGCAAGTTACTGTAGTGAAACACTTTAGTGCTTATTTGACAAGTGACACGCTCACTAACTCAAACAAATATTGATTAACTCCCCTCCCCTTTCCCCTGGACTTTCTCCTTCCATTCTTCTTCTCACTTTTTAGCAACTCTTAATACCAAGAGCTGTAAAACTGTACGGAACTAATACGCAGCAAGTGTTAGGTTGCTGTTACCTGAATAAGTTTCTTACTTCAAGGAACTGCCTACTCTTAACTGCTCCCCTGTCCTGAGGCACACATTGCTAACTGATTGTTTCTACTGTGGTCTGGCAAGCTGCCTCAAAGTTCCAAGGGATCATTTCTGTCCACTTAACCTCTATTCCCCCTTTCCTTTACAGCCTGTGTCCCAATGCTACTGTATTTGACTACACTTCCCTTCATCCTCTGCCTCCTACTCAGACTGCAATCTGCCCTGACCCTGTGATCAACTTCCTCTCTGAACTGTCTTATTTTCCCTCAACAACTGCACCATTTTCAAATAGCCTTTTCGTCCTTATGAAAGGAATTTTCTCTGCCTCCTGAGTAAGTGTGCATGCCACTTAAGTGTTATATATAAAGCTGTTATTGTTATATCATTCAGTACTTTTTATTGACTGTACACTGCTTTTGTTTTACTGGGTCTTACTGGTTGTTTTTAAACTGTTAAATTTTGCTATCTCTGCACTCTTCTGATGTTGGTGATATCTTCCAGGCTAAGATTTCGAGTGAGCATACTACCAACATACTATTAACATCCAAGTTTTCTGATGCTATTTTTTATGGTTGTTACTGTACTAACTGCTTAAATAAAACTGCACCATGCAGTCTGCCTCTTTCAGATGCAGTTTTCAGGTTCTTCAACATCCAGCTGTGTCCACGAGGTTTTTGTAACCCGAGTTCCAATCTTCATAACCACTGTTTAAAGCATTACCTGTATTTTTTGGGGGCACTACTATAACTGAAATACTGCTTTCTATATAAGTATTTATAGGGCTGGTCTCTATTATATCTGCTTTGTTAGTTACAGCAAATGTGCTATAATTAACTGAAGAGGACAGGACAGTTGCTATAAAGTGCATTTTGTAAAGTGTTTTTACTTACTATACAGTGTTCTACTTACTGCCTCATATCTATTTAAGCTGGTTTGTTTGTAGAGCAAAATTTACTTAAGTTAACTGATATATACTGTGCTGTTGTGTTTTTATTCTTAACCTTGTATACACTCCATTAAGGGGCTTACCGTAACCAATATCTATCGATTGTATTTTGTAAAATGATTTACCGTATATACTGTGTTCAACTTCTGCCTCATTTCTGATACTTCTGCTGTACTAATCTTCCTTCTCCTAGAGCTTCCTACTTTCCCTTCTCTCCCTCCCCCCATCTTTGTTGTTGCTTCACTCCCTCAAAGCCCTTTTTATTAACAATCCTGTCTCCTATCCTCCCTGTCTGTTCTGCTATTACTACACTGAGACATTATATCAGCAATCCTATATATTGTTCGACTCCCCTTCCCTTTACCCTGGACTTTCTCCTTCCATTCTTTTTCTCTCTTTTTAGCAACTGTTAATACCAAGAGCTATAAAACTGTACAGAATTAATAAGCAGCAAGTGTTTGGTTGCTATTACCTGCATACGTTTTGTACCTCAAGGAACTGCCTACTCTTAACTGCTCCACTATCTTGTGGCATACATTGCTAACTGATTATTTCTGCTGTGGTCTGGTAAGCTGCCTTAAAGTTTCTGCCTGCTCTGTTCACCCTCACTTCACTCTGCTCCCTTATCCTACCCCTATTCCCACCCCCACATCAATTACCTTTGTAACTAACCATCATAACCCCACCCTCTCTGATCCCCACCTTCCTGTACTCCACACCCAATCACAACATGTACCCTTTTAAATAACCCCTCCCACCTCTCTACTCACTACACCTAACTCCTCCCACCCTTGCTCACTGCTCTCATCCCCCCACCTCTAGCTGACTATTACCTTACACTTTCCCTCTATCAAACATCTAAACCATTTCACATTCTTGCCATCCTCCAGTATGTTCCTCCCTCTCTTCTTACCCTTCCTTCTTCTTCTCCTAAGCAACCTCACTTCCTACCACATTCAGCTAAATCTGCTCCCCTGTTCTCCCACCTCTTCTCATAACAAAATTGACACCAGCAGCCACTATACTTTTCCCTTTTCTTCCTCACTCTTCTCATGTACCGAATTCAGTCTCACCAAAGTCAAACTGTCTCCAAAATTACCCTCATTCCATAGAATTAAACAGAAAATTCACTCATCCTACCCTTATACATTGCTTCTCTTCCTCCCATTAAACATCATTCAATTCTCAGGTGACATTCTCCCAAATTCCATCCCTCAATCTAATTCATCAGGTCCTATCTATACCTCACAAACACTTCAGCAGGTACTCAAACCTAGTCTCAGACATCTCTCTTTCTATTCAATCAATGTCCATAGCATTCTTAACAAGATAACTGAATTTCACACCTGGATAGCCCAATACTCCCCCAACATAGTTAGTCTCTCTGAAACATGGTTCAAGCCACAAAATGTAGACAAAGAATCCCCTCCCCCAGTTACACCATTCTACTCCTGGACACACTGCGCAAAAAAGGCAGAGGCGCTGCCATTATGTACGCTCACCTCCTATGCATATCTCCCCCAATTAACCCTCCCCCCAGTTGAACTCATTATTACCAACTGCTAACTCAACAATCATAAAACCCTAACCATAGTCACCGTCGATATACCCCCTGGGGAGAACATACCCCTATTAGAACAAATCCTACAGTGGATGTCTGACAACATACATAATGAAACAATAATACTAGGTCATGTTAACATCAGTTGGCTCACCCTCATCTTTAACTCTCCCACCACCAGCATAAACCTATATGGATACACCCAACTTATCTCTTCAGCCACTTTTCTTCATAAGCCCACAAATACTTGTTCTATCTTGGATTGGATATTTGTCTCTAAGCCTGACCTCTATTCCTACTCTGAATCCCTACCAGACTCAGTCAGTGACCACTCCCCTATATGTGTCCAAAGATTCTCCCCGCACTTCTCTAGACCTCATAAATTTAAAGAGTGCCAAATGGTAACCAACTTTAACCTAGATACATTTAATAATTCTCTCTGCTATTGACTGGTCTTTCCTCTCTTTTCTACCTCTAGATGAAGCTGTTCTTCAATTCAACTCCATCTTGCTAGACATTGTGAATTCCCTTGCCCCTCCCAGAACTGTCAGAGTCAAATCACGGTGTTTCTCTTGGCTCTCCAACTCTACTCGGTCTCTTATCCATAACAGAGATTGCGTCTGGAAACTCTGGACTAACAACAAATCTCCCACACACTACTAACAATATAGGGAATTACAAAATTTAACCAAAAAACACATAAACTCTGACAAAATGAACTACTACCTCTCACCTCAAGATACTGAACCCAAGAAACCTAAAACATTTTGGAATACTGTCAACAAAATTCCCCACCCAGAAAATCCTTCAACTTCCAACCCCTGCCCCAATAGCACACCCCTTGGAATTGCTTCAATTTTCAAGTCATACTTCATAGATACCATCATCAAACTTATGCAAACTGTTCACTCAACCAGCCACACATCCCCTACCACCCCCTGATTGCAAAACAGTCCTTTCTCACTAACCCATTCCAACCAGCTACATCAAAAAGCAGGTCCCCCTTCAGCTGACAACCTGCCACCTCTCTTCCTAAAGCCTGCTGCTGACTCCATAGCATATCCTGTCTCCATCTTCATAAACCACTCAGTTAGTGAATCCACTGTTCCTGCCCTCTGGAAAAAGTTCCACACTATACCAATCCACAAAGGTGGAAATTCTGTTGAGCTTTCTAATTATTGACATATTGTCATACTTTCTCCCCTCTCTAAAATTCTTGAACAGTGTGTTTATAAACAAATCTCAGCTTATATTCCTCATGAAAACTTAATTGCCCCTACTCAACACCATCCCCACCACAGCACTACTACTACACTTATTTCCTTTACTAACTCCATCTCCCTAGCGAGAGACAATGATAAAGTAGTGTGTTGCATCTTTTTAGATCTCTCCAAAGCCTTTGACACTGTCTCTCACCCCATCCTCCTCTCCAACCTCTCTCAACTCAACCTCTCCTCAGCAACTATCTCCTGGTTCAATAGCTACCTCACAGACAGACTGCAATCTGTAAAATGTCTCTCTACTCTTTCTCCTTTTCTCTCCATTGAAATAGGCATCCCTCAAGGCTCTATTTTAGGCCCTCGTTTTTTAACATTTTTACTAACCAACTTCACACATCCTATCGTCAGTCTTCCCTCATACAGTATGCAGTTGATTCCACCATCATTTCTATCGCTGATAGCCCCGCTGACCTACTAAACCTGACACAAACATCTTTCAACCTCACTGAAACATGGCTTACTAACAACCAACTCATAAAACCTAAAAAGACAAACCTTCTTCTCTTCCTCCCCAAATCCCTTTACCATCTGTAATCCTTATTCACCATCTCTTCCCTCAACAATGCTACGATCATAACTGAATCACACACTAAACTGCTTGGAGTAATAGTGGACAATCAACTAAAATTTGACCTTCATGTACTTAACTGCATCAGGAAAACCCACTAAAAGCTTGGTTTACTCTATAGAAAAAAAAAGGTTCCTCACACCCAACTCCAGGGTCTCACTAGCCCAAGCTTACCTTCTCCCCAACCTCTTTTACAGCTCTCAAATTTTAACCAAATTACAGTCTTCACTACTTTCCAAACTTGAAATCACCTACAACAACGTTGCTAGATTTGCAGCCAATTTGCCCTCAAGATCACACCACTGTCATGTTCTTCAGACACTCACCTGGCTAGAGTTTCCTAACCAACTTTTATTTACCCAATTTCTCATTATTCATACTATTTTGAATAAGCCATCCTCTTTCCCTAGCATTTCCTCACTTGTCTCCCTCTATAAGCCCCCTCGATCCCTCAGGATCCCTCAGAAGCTCTGACCAATGTTTCTTACAAATTGACAAACCTAAAAAAAAATCTATTGGAGAGAGTCTCTACAGCTACTTCCCTGCTCTTGCATTGAACAAGCTCCTCATGAAACTTAGAAACATTTCCTACATACAGAAATTCAAGAAAGCTCTCAAAAGGTACCTTAATAGCACATGGAATTTAATCTGTAATCATCCCACATGAACCCACCCCTTTCTCTAGCACTATACTCTCTATTCCTCCCTTCCCTACTACCATAACTCACTTAACTGCTCTGTATTGTACAACTACCCTCTGACGATAACCCGATGTGTTATGTAAATTAATTCAAATGTTTATTGTATATTTCTTTGCTATGTTTTTTCTTCAATGTTATATTGCCTCTTACTATATTGTACTGTGGAGCTGTGGAGCTTTATCTATATTTGCTTAACTGTTTATTGTAAAATTTTCACTGTATTCATCTTTAATTTTGTAAATGTTCTTGCTTACTTGTACTGTGGACCTTTTCCTCCCCAGGCCTCCACTGAAAAAGGGCTTTTGCTCAGATGGACTATCCCAGTTAAAAATATGTCAAATAAATAAACAAATAGTAAATGGAGAGCCATATGCCTTTGCTTATAGGTTTATAAATTAATACTATGTTATCAGTCTGCAGACTATTACAAGACTGGCCAATAACCAGAGGTGAGAATTAAGCCCTATACCTCACATTTGTGAGATAAAGACCTTAGCCGTTATACCGACCACCAACCACTAAGAAAAGAATAACACACATTGTTAACCATGTAGGTCCACTGGACACACAGTCCCTTTTCAGGGGTGACCCACAAACAATATCTGGCTAACTTACTCAAGGTCACACAGTAAACAAATGAAGGCTGAGGGAATCAAACCCTGTATCACAGAAGCTACAGCTCACAGCCTTAACCCTCTTTGTCAACTGCCAGAGAGTAAATAACAAATCGTAAATAAATAGCATTTTTTCCATGATTACAAAAGTACCTGAATTTATCTCTTATTGCTGTTGATTTATCTTTCTCCTGTAAGAAAAGTAAAGAGCAAAATGCGTTCAAGTTGTCTTCCACAGTGGTATGCAAAATGTGGCATATTTTACCTTGTTAGGATTTTTATCTCTTCTATTTGTAATTAGAAAAAAAATCAAAATTTGGATTTATGGCAAAAAAAAAAATAAAATTCTGCTAAATTTCACTCTAGGGAGAGAATTCCAGGTAGCTGCAGCTGAAACAATTTTAACTGGGAATTATATTTCTGTATGTCAACACAAACTTCCCAATGCAGTTACATTTTTCCATTTTTGCAAAGATTTTTCTTCATTACAAATATTCTTCAATCTAACAGCATATGATGCCTGGATGGGACTTATCTGTGAGTGGATGATGGGTTTTCCAATGAGGAATTTTATTTAAAAAAGTAGATGTCTTGCTGAGTTTCATTGCAATGTGTTGTGTTGTGTGAGCCAGTGGAGTAGTTTCTGTTTTTTTCCCTTTTCCTTACTGTGGTGGAACTGTGGAGTTGGTATATGCAGTTTAGAAAAATGGGGTTCAGGGTGGCTTACTCCTACATAAAAAGTCTTTTTCTGTTTTTTAAGGGTTTTTGGTTTGCCATTTTCAACATTCATCTTTTGGAAAATGATAATCCTTAAAATTATAATTCAGCAACTTGTAGATAAACTGCCTGGCTGGTATGTAAACAACAGAAAGACTGTGACTAGCCTCCATCTTCTTCTTCTTCTTCTTCTCCATAATTTCTTTAATAAGAATGAAATATGTAGAAGAAATGTTGACCATATGATATGCTACTCATTAGCTTTCAAAGATATATACCATATGAATTATAGAGAGTGCTAGTTGGATCATCAAATTGTTAGGTGGAACAAAAAATGCCTTGACCAAATATACCTATCTGTCTCACAGATGCACTAGTGTTTTGCCAGGTAGAGTGCCACCTGACATCTATCATACACTTCCTGCAAGGTTAAATGTGTTTTGGACCAGGGCAGTGACTTGAACAGACCTAACAATCTGTCTCATAGACTCAGCAGTGCTGTGTTTGATGTCATGTCAGCTGACCACCTGGTGTACTATCTGCTGCAGCTGGAGTGTTCATTGGACTTGCAAAGTGTCAAAGTGTATTGCGGTTTAGTGAAATGCCTTGGCCAGACATAGCTGCTGAAATATCTGGAGGTTTATCAGAATGCTTTGTATGCAACAGTGATATTGTAGGTGTGACTAGCCTCCAAGAAGTGTGTATTCAGAATGGACTGCTAGAATTAATGTGTGTGACAGGTAAAAGCAAATTCCACGTAGCCAAGATATTCCATTTATAGATCTGTATTCCATATAATACATACAGTTTTAGAGTTATACATTTTTTTTTATTATTTAAGGAAAAATAAATCTTTACTTACAGTTAACTTTATCCCCCCTCTTCCCCTCCCCAAAGCACTTTTCTGAATATTAATGGCATGAAGTAGGGCATATGCTTTAGAGTCACCCTTAAGTCCAACAAATTCTGAAAAAGTCCATTTTTTCCAGATTTTTCTTATTTTGTCATATTTTACAAATGTAATTATTGCACTGTAATCCCATATTAAGTTACTGGTTTTATTACTGTTCAACTCTGAATTCCTGTCTCTGCTTCATTTCCAATGTACTCTCGATTCTTCTAGTCTACTTTCATGCTCCCTTGCTTCTGTGCAACATTTTCCATTGAACAATTTGAAAAGGTTTCACAGGTACAGTCCCTCTGTGGTCTGTATTACCAGAAGAACAAGAAGCAGAATCTCCTTCTGTTTCACAGCTTACTTTTTGTTAGACAAACTTTTGTATTTCTTCCTTAGCATGTACTTCATCAAAAAAATTTTTTTTTCTCCCTTCAGGGAAGAATACCTCAAAGACAGGTGGGTACAGCAGTTTGAAACTCACACCTGCATCTCAACATTCCCTGAATAGTGGAATAAATTTGCACCTCCTCTGTCTGGTGTACTATGAGTAACCATTCTCCTCAAACACTCTGCTGTCTCCCACTTTTAGTACTCTGTCCTTTCTGCCATAGTTCTTTTTCAGTATCAACTCCTTCTGCTGGTAGGATTGCATGCTTTCTTATAGCCAGGTTTGGCATATACACACAATGTGCCCTTTCAACTAACAACTCCTGCTGTGGAATAGCAGTCCAGTTGCTTATTTGTGCTTTCATAAAATTAATGCAGTCTGTTCCTTCCAGCTTTTCTGGCATACCCAAAAATCTTAGGTTTTCCCTTCATGCTCTGTCCTCTAATTCTATTTTTTTTAAACATCTCTTCCTGAGCAGTTTCATATTCAGCCAGCCCTTTCTTCATTTTGTTCTCTGATTTTTGCAGCTTTATCATCTTGTCTAAATATCTGTTTAAAGCTTCTTCCATTTTTTCCAGTCTTTTGTTGTTTGTGTTGATATACTCCATCAGTGTTTTGTTTATTTTAATGGTCTGTATGCATTTGCCTTGTATCTTCCTGTAGGTTATTGGAAGTCATGTCAAAGGATGCATTGCTTGCAATAAAAGGTTCAGTAGAGTTATATATTTTATCAATTTTATACGCATTTAACCGTTAGCGTGTATTGTATCACACTGACAATTTTATATTAACTTTAATTCTGTATTATCCATGCCTTGTATACATCAATTTTTTTTGTATATGTTCAAAATGCATTGTAATAAATAAAACTTTTCAGTCCTTGGAATCAATTTCAGTTTGTGAACTGTCCATATACATGTCTGTTTCTATAGTGATTTTCCATATCTAAAATATTTATCAGGACTTTTTTCTCTATATATATATCGAATCCTTCTTCAGGGGTAGACCAAGATTTATAATATACCACTGCCAATAATATTTTTTTTATTTTTTTTTTATTTTACATTTGTTGACTGGGATGATCCGACTGGATATATGTCCATTTTAAGTGGAGGCCCGGGGAGAAAAGCTCCAAGATAACAATACACATTGAACATTTAGTAAATGCTAGTTTCAAGCAGATTACAGTCATAAGCAATACCAGCATTTAGCACATATAGTACTAACTTATTATAAAACACTTTACAAAACATAACATTATTTTTAAAGTTATATATACATAACATTACATTCAGGTTCAAGACACTGCACAGCAGTTATACAATTGACCCTTCCTGAAATGGTGTGGTAGAAAAATTTAGAAGTAGTTGAAGATAAGGCACCTACGTAATAGAGAGGTCACTAGTCGGGGCTAGTGCAAGGACATAACCAATGAGTTTTGAAGTATTTCTTGAGTTTGTTTTTGAATTCAGTTACTGAGGGTTCTAGGGTCAAGTCAGCTGGGAGTCTGTTCCATGTTTTTCCAACAGAGTTGGCAAACAGAGAGTCCCCAGCTGAGTAGTTGGATTTGTATGTTTGAACTAGGAGTCAAGTGAATGATCGCAGTGGCCGGGTGCTGATGTAGGGGTTGATAATATTTTTAGTGCAGGTGTATTTTCAGGTTGGTAAAGGACTTTATGTGCCACTATTAGCTGGTTAAACTGCAGTAGGCTAGGCAGTTCAAGCCATCCTAGGCGATTTAGGTTGTGACAGTGGTCTGTCCGGTAGGCTGTGCCAGTAGTAATTCTGGCAATGTGGTTATAACAGGATGATAGTTTATTAAGATCTGTTTTGTTTACATTGGAGAATAGAGGTGAGGCATAGAGAAGAGTTGATAGTAGATGGGAACGGGCATTTGCAGTTCTAGCAAGTGGGGTAAGAAAAGGTTTTATTTTGTAAAGAGAGCCAAGTTTTTTATTAATGGTTTTGATAGTGTGATTGATATGTGCATCAAACTTCAGGTTGTTATCAACTATGACACCCAGTAGTTTAGTTTGGGTTTCTGGGGAGATGATAGTGCCATTGTTAGTGGTTATGTTGAAGGATGGCAGGGGGGTCCTGCGTGTGGGGAGAAGAGGAGCAGCTTAGTTTTGTTGGGGTTTAGGATTAGATGTTGATTGGAGTGCCATTTTTCCACTGTATTGAAGGTATTTTGGGTTAATGTGAATAAAGTAGTTGGTGAGGTGTCAGAACAAATCAAGGTGGAGTCATCCACATATCGAATGCAGGTAGCATCTGGGATGAGTGAATGAAGG
Source organism: Protopterus annectens (assembly GCF_019279795.1). Lineage (NCBI taxonomy): Eukaryota > Metazoa > Chordata > Ceratodontiformes > Protopteridae > Protopterus > Protopterus annectens. The sequence goes on from NC_056746.1 coordinate 1,239,717,283, forward strand.
TCGTTGGTAGAGATGGAGAAGAGAAGGGGTCCTAGTATCGAGCCCTGGGGGACTCCTAATGTGATGGGTAGGTGGGATGATAGCTTGTCCTGCAATAGGATTGCCTGTTGCCTGCCCTGCAGGTAGGACTGAAACCATTGGAGTGTATGGTTGTTTAAAGAGAAGGCTGTCAAGGTATTTATAAGCATTTTGTGGTCAACCATGTCAAAAGCCTTGGCTAGATCTAGAAAGAGTGCTGAGGATAGTTTGTTATTATTGTGGTTGTGGTTAATGACATTAGAGAAAGAGAGGAGGACAGAATTAGTACCGTGGTGTGGCTTAAAGCCATTCTGAAAGTTGGACAACAGCTTGTTCTGTGTGAGGTAGTGCATGAGCTGTGTGTGTACACACTTCTCCATAATTTTAGCTAGAGGTGACAGAATAACTATGGGTCTAAAGTTTGACAGTTGAGTGGAACTGCCTCCTTTATAGACAGGTATGAAATGGGAGATTTTCCATATAGTGGGTACAGTAGCTTCAGATATAGCTCTGTTGATCAAAATTGAGATGGGGTATGCTATGGTGTCAGCAGCCTTTTGCAGATAGTCTGCTGGGAGGAGGTCAGCAGCCAGGGTGGTGGGTCTTCGTTTCTTAAGTAGGGCATGAATAAGTTGAGTAAGAACAGGTTGGAAGGTAAAGTATGTTTGGGTACTGGTTGTGGCTGCATTAGAATTAGAGCCATTGGAAGAGAGATGGCTGGCTAGAGAGTGGATAGTCTCTGTGAAGAAGCTGTTAAAGTAATTAGCAATGCATATAAGCTAAAAATATCAGTACAGACAGAAAAACTTAGAAGGTATGCAGATAAATATAAAGGAAAACATGTAAAATACGCAATTCATTTATGACTAAAAATTATTTTTATAGAGAACTGGGAAAAAAGCAAAAAGAATAGAAACACCACTAAAAAAAGAAGAAATAGGTGCATTGTAGAGGAGTATTTATGAAGACCCTGTTGAAGATAACGAATATGCTTGATGGATAGAAGAATAAAGAGAAACAGTAAGGAACTCTAATGTAGAGGATATGAAATGGGATGAAGTAAAGGCTAGAGAAACTGAGGCAAAACAAGAAAAGTTCCTAAGTGGAAAACCCCAGGCCCAGACTCAGCATCTAATTCTGGCTAAAAGCATTAACATCTTTACATAAAGAATTACAACTGAGTAAGAATTACTTATATGCTCATCCCATACATACACCAACCTGGTTAACAACAGGAAAAAATGGTACTTCTCTTTAAGAGTCAGTCTGCCAGTCATCTTAAGCACTGTAGATCAATAACTTGCCATTCTAACAATATACAAACTGTATACTGAAACTGATGCAGATAGAGTTTATGGCCAAATTCTGGAGTAGAACAAAAGGGTAACAAAAGAATGACATATGGAACAAAGGATCATTTGTTGCTAATTAAAGCCATAATAGAGAATTGTTAAAAGAGGAAGAATTTATGTATAATATGGTCTGATTACCAAATAACATTTGACAACATCCCACATTCATGGATAAGGGAATGCTTATACCTGTATATATTGATCAATTACATTATAATGACCGTGAAACAATGTCAAAGTAATTTGCAGTTGAACTATGGCAAAGGACAAATTATGCTAGGGATACCATTTTTAAAAGGGAGTAATCCAGGGTGATTAGGTTATGGCTACAATTAGGCTCAGAGAAAACATCCTTCTTTAAATATTTATTATCTACTCTTTCTGGATGACATTGTATACATCATCAGCTAAGGAGTTGAAAGCACAAATGCGAATGGTTAAAACTTTCTCAGATTTATTTATTTATTTCATATGTTAACAGGGAAATAGTCCGACTGGGCCAGAAGCCCCTTTTCAGCGGAGGCCCTGGGAGAAAAGCACCGGTAAGCATAACAATCTTTACATTTACATATTTAAAAGACAATATACTTACAATCTTTACATATGAATATTTAATAGACAGATATTAACATGAGAACAGACTAGAAAAAATCATGGTATAAGACAAATAACATAATATGCAAAAATAGGTTGCTGGGCAAGCAATTGTAGATAGTATGAATACTGCAGAGTCCAGCAGTATACACATTAATATGCAGCAGTAACAAAGACCATTTGGAGAGGTGAAAAGGGATGCGTACCAAGATTAATAGTAAAGATAGCCGAAAAGTTGTAGTAGGAGGATGTAGACCATTTAGAGAGCAGAAAGGGGGTAGGAATGGGAAATAAGAGGAGTTAGCCTGGGGAATAGCAGGAGCAGAGCCATTGATTTGTTAGGTAGTTAATGTAGTAGTTGTTTGAATATATGAAGGTGAGGATTTTTTGTGATGGTTAGAGGGACAGTACTTCAATGTTTGGCAGTTTTATTGGAATAAAGACAGTCCCATAATAGTTGCGGGAGAGGGTGACCTTTAGCATTGGTTTATCTGAGGATGTGAGGGGCCTGTGATTGTGACTAGGTTGAACAAGACTGAAGAGAGCAGGACAGTTCATAGGCTGGTTAATTATATTGTGGACCATAGTAAGTTGGTTGTGAGCTAAAAGGTTGGGGAGTTCTAGCCAGTTTAGCTGAGAGAGCACAGTACAGTGGTGAGTTCTGTGTGGGGCATTTGTGGCAAATTTGGCAATTTTAGAATAAAATACCAGAAATAAAGGCCAGCTCAAAATCTATAATTTATTGTTAGCGCTTTCGTTCGCTCACAATGAAGGAACTTCTTCAGACATCAAAATGCACTACTAAACAATTTAAATACCACAGTTAATTATGACATCATAACCTCTCCCAAGCCCAAATACAACTCCTAAAAGCTATTTAAAGAAATATATACCATACATGAAAATGCATAGATTAAAAAAAAAAAAAAAAAAAAAAAAAAATATATATATATATATATATAATTATTAAAATTCACATACTAAAAAAAGAAATAAAACATTTGTATCACGTTCAATGTTTTTATCTGTTTAAAGATTTTAGTTTTAAGACACATTTTAAGGAACAAGTATCATTTAAGCCAGGAAAGGAAAAAGCATTAGTCTTCAATTGCCAAAATAACTCCCACTCCTCAAGCCTTAATAACCATTGCCCCCCCCCCCCCCCAGGGCTGGGTAGCTGGGTATGATGCACTCATAACAGAGGTCCTGTAAACTGAAAGGCAGAATAATGAGGCAAGACTGTTGCACTGGGGATTGTGCAAACACTACAATATAGAAGAAGCTGAGAAGTGTTGGAAACATTTACCACAAAGCATTATAAAGTATTTTGAAGCATATCATATGGGATAACACATTACCAATAGTTTAAAAATAAATGAGAGAAAATGAGAAATAGTAGCCCATGGAAAAAAAAAACAAAACAAAATTATCATGGGTCACTGAAACTGCTACACTCAGTGATTACAGTGTCTTATGTATGGAAAGACACAAAGTCATAAAATGTCAGGATTTGCAGGCAGAAATGAGAGAAGTGTGGAAGAAAGATACACAGGCAGTTCTGGTAGTAGTAGGAACAATGGGTCTAATAAAAAAGAACTTGCATTCATATTTAGATATGCTAACAATACATGTAACCCTGAATAAATTACAGAAGGAGGCAATTCTGGGCACATTGTCAGTGGTGAGAAAAGCATTATTGGCAAACATGAAAAACTGAAAACTATACTAGTTTCATGAACTCTAATCATACTTTGACTCAAGAATGGGTCCATTCCTGTCATGGAAACCTAAAATACTTGGAGAAATTAAACCAAGTGAGACTTCTTGCTGCACTACAGCTTTTCCTTGGAAACACAAATAGAGAAGTCTCTCTTTGCATGTGTTGATTATTTCTCATTCTCTAATTACTTGTGACTGTACTGGTTGGGACAATTCTGAATGCACATCTTCCCTGCACTTCAACATATTTCTCTTAATGTCTGTCATTCATCCTATACAGCTGACCATCATTCCTCTGATTCACATACAGTCCTGTTTCAGCCTCTTGATCAATTACTTCTGCTTCTTGCTGCAAACTTTCCCATGATATTTTGTATTCATACTGTTTATAAAGCCTGTAAAGTTGTAAACCTCTGCAGTTTTTCAAAATAGTATTCCTGGATCTACTTATTTTTCTTGATAATTACCTTTAGTTGCATTGATACTTAGAAGGAACCAAGTAATCTACTGTTCAGACTTCTGCACATCAACAGCTGAGCTCATCACAGACTGAGGCCTTACCATGGAATATACTGACATACATTTAAAAATTGTGAGAAAGCAATCCCCGTTGTTATTGCTACTGTTCTTTCTTATGCAACTGTTCACTGTTTGGACAATTCTCTCTACTTTTGCTCATTTGTAGGGAACGTGGACTAGGAATGACATGTCTCCATCCCACTTATGTGTATATCTTCTGTATTGCTAACTTTTGTTTTGTGAATCATTATTAGATATAACAAAATCAAGTATCACCAGTGTCAAAAACACCGTCATTTCTCTGCTACTCATACTTGCACTTCTGCTGTCAGTCATATCAGTTACTTTAGGGAACTTGGAATAGTAATCTACATGTATAAGACACATGGGTTTTTCAAATTGCAACAAATCAGTGCCACTTAACTCCACTGATGACTCGGTGCTGGATATGCTAACATCTCTTTCTCTGGATTGTTGTTGTTATGGCATGAATTGCATAAGAGCAACTCTGTAGTAGTTAGTCTATCTGAGTCAATATTCTTTACCAGAACATTATATCTACTGCTTTTTCCTTGCTATTGACTGTTCCCAAAGGTGATTCATGTACATTTTCAGTTATCTGTCTGCTGTGATAAGTGGAATTTATTATTTTCTCTGCTATGAGCATTAAACTTTTGACACATCTCTTTTTCATACTTACAGAAAAAACATGATCAGTTTTATTTTTAGAGAAGATTTTTTCTGCTTCTTTTGATACTACATTTCTAAGTCTGTGTTAGTACATTTGTGGAATTCTTTTACTTTTCTTCTGTCATTGTTAACTGCAGTATTACTCAGATATGTTATAGTTCTTCTAACAATTTGTATGCTTCTGTGGTAAATATACTCTGCTTAACATACCCCCTTGACTGATTTTTTGCCTCTTTCAGGTCATTCTTCTTTTAGATTATGAAACATTCTCTGCAATCTTGGTGGTGCTCTATGCAAAGAAATTCTGAATATGTGGTGTAATGGCTTGTGGTATATTTACACCTGAACTTCTTTGCCACAGGCATTTTCATGAAATTTCTTATATCCACAGCCTATTGCTAAACAATTTCATTTCTATCCGATCACCTAATTTTGGCATCTGTACATTTACTTTACTCATAAAAACTGGTATGTTTCCTTGAAAATACACATATTCTGTGCTACTCAGACTGGCATTTACTTATCACGCAAATGGCTTATATTAATAATAGTTTTTTTTTAACACAAATGCATATGTAACAAGTTTCTTAGGTATTTTATAAGTCTTTCCTTGATGACAGCTCCTTTACCAGGTTCTAAGAGTTTTTGTAATGCATGGATGTCTCAAAAAAATTTGATGTGAACTCTGTACGGTGCAGCATCATTACTAGAATATTCTCTATTGCTAGTTTGTTTTCTGACATTACCATATGCTGTTGTTTCTTTTTTTTCTGTACCAGGCTTTGGTTCCTCTGATCATGATGTGAATACATGTATTTGCAAACTGTCAATTTTATTTTATATTTGCACTTATTTATGTTGAAAATTTGCTGTCTTAATTTATTTAGCGGTTTATCAGTCTCTTGTTATGTTCTTCTTGTGTCTGATACCACACTAGCAGATAATCAGTTATGTATAAAACGCTTTTGAAGCTTGCAATTAGTTATTCAATAGCTGTTGGAAAATTCCTTGGACAATGTTGAAATACCAAGCAAAAGTATAAGGAATCTATATTCCTCAAATGATATTAATATTTACACTCCACAGCTTCTGCAAAAATCATTGTTTTGTATTCAGTACTGAAAAGAAGTGAGCAGTTGGCATTGTTAAGATCAATTCTTCAACTGCAAGTAATGCAAAATGCTTTCTTTTAATCACTTTATAGATTCATAGCTACTTACTAGACCATTGATTTGTGAGGCTCTTAAGAAGTCTAGTCTTACATTCCCTCGGTAGTTTTTAGCCCTTATATTTCCCTTTCTTTTCACTGTCATTCCTTGTTAATGGCAATCTTGCCTTACATTCATTTTTTTTTGTGCTAATCTATCCCTGAGAGCTACTAGAAGTTTTTTTGGAGAGTATATAACTGGCATTACATCAGGATTTATTTTATGTTTTAATGTCCCAAGACAGGAATTAAGTCAATATAATTATGTAGGACATTGATGTTTTTTGTACAGTATTCAGGATATTTCTGAGATTTTTATAATTAAAATTCTCCAAAGCTCATAAAAAACATTGCCACTCCTGTAAAAAAAAATATTTACTGAAATAAAAACAGATTTAGCACTTTCATCAAGCTAATTCACAGCTTTCTTCAGAATCAAATCAAATCAAACCATCAAAAACAACAATTTTAAACATCCCTCCTTTTGGTCACATGACTCACTAAGCCAATAAAAAAGTAACAAACTACAATCAAGTCTTGTAGACCTAAATTAATACTTTTAGTATTCATTAAACCTGCATTTTGATTAAAAACCTAAATACAAAAAATAACATAACCTAGTTAATAAAAAAAACACTTATACCTTGTAAGAGTTAAATCTTAAAATACTAGCAATAGAAATGTGTTCATTATGACCCAGTGAGACACATGCATTTAACCTTAGTTGCCACATAGTCTCCTTATGCCCTATCAAAATGGCCCAGGGACCAACCCCTACACAAATTGGTATAGTGCCAATACTAAAAAATACAAATGGATGACCGGGATACTTTTCTACATATTTGTATAATGAATTATTAATTTGCTTATTCCTTATATCTAACGTGTTCATGATTTTATTCTTAAAATTATGCTGGGTCTTCCCTATATAAAAACTATCATGATTTTTACACAAAGTTGAATATATAACTCCCACTGAGTTACGTGTGCAATGAAAAGGTATATGCACCACCAGTTTGTTAATGTTAACTTTATTCTCTAAAATATACCAGAGCGAGTTGGAAATAATGGTATGTGACCAGTTTTCAGTCCTGAGAAATTAAACAACAGCATTGCATTGTTGACCCATTTGTTGCAACAATTGTCAAAATGGATGGCTGGTACAATGTGAAATATGCATTGCAGCACTCACTTTAATAATACTCCCCACCGTTAATTACTGTTATGTCAGCCTGAATGCTTATTGGTTGGTGATAATAGGGGTGTTGAATCCACATCAACCTTTCAAGGTAATGTTAACCTTAATTCATGGTTAAAGAAAACTAACCGTAGACTTTAATGAACATATACGTCACGGTGACGGCACTTTTCAGCAGTTGTTAGATAAGTCTGAAAATGTCTTATTGAAGTGCCTCAAACTACAAATTGAAAATACATATTTATCAAAATGTATTAAAGTTAAGAGGATTCCTAAGAGGCTACAATGTTAGAAATTTCCAACTGTTCCTATACCTGACTCCCCCTTACACTAGAAACTGCTTGAATTTTTTTAACAAACAGGGTATTAAGCTTTTGGAAGTGTTAAGGAAACACAACCAGCAGTCCATTGATCAGTTAATTGAAGAAGGGTCTAAAGTGGATCAAGTTATTAAAAACTGACTCACTGTTTTCATGTAATTACGGGCAGTACAATGGGATATTTGACAAAATTCGCAAAATTGTTTTTGATATCAGGAGGAGGAAAGAAAAAAGTTAGAAAGAGATCACTTAAAATATCAGGAAGTAAAAGTATATCCCCAGCCAATCAGCACTCAGAGGAAGTGCACTGAGCCAGGAAGGGAGGAGGAGAGAGTTATGGTGACTGATGTGCTTAATTGTGAAGACGACGAGTTTATTCCTTTAGAAGAGGTTACTCTATGGAGATCCGAGAGGATAAAAAAATCAGATAAATCATCAGCAGACGCACAATCACCAATGGAACCAGCAGAATCAATGGACGCGGTGGAACAACAGGGCACAGAACAGCAACAGGAAATGAATCGCTCGTATTTCATTATGTAACTTCTGAAGTGCTGACTTACATGGATTATGAACCATCCATTATTAACTACACAGGTGATTTTAAAATATATAATTACACCACCAATGTTTACAGTGACATTCATGTTGATCTATTTACTAAAGGACAGACGTTTGTTCCCAATGTGTGGTTTAAAATTGAAAATGTACTGCTTGATTTGAAATTAGAAAATTGAACTTTAAGATAATGTTTGAAAACATCAATATGGATTATGAGATTAACACCTTATGGAGAAGCAGTACTTTTAACCTGCCTTTATCCTTTCCCCTCATTTTATTTGAAAAGTTGTGCGAGTTTGACTTTAGGAAATTTATGTATAAATGACAGGGGTCAGTTTTCAACAATTTAAATGACACAGAAGAATTGCTATTAAATTAATACATGGCAAAAGTGTGAGGGTTATGAAACATGACAAGGGAGGGGGAGTAGTAATTATGAATAAAACTAATTATTTGAATAAAATGCATGAACATTTATTCAATGAGGATTACTACGAAGAAACCTCCCTGAATTATGTATTAAAAAATATGTTTCTTTCTTCGGGACATGTTTGATCAAGGCCAGATTTCTGAGGGTGTATTTGCTTTTTTGCAATTAAAATATCCAATAATTTCATCTATATTTGGCATTCTGAAGATTCATAAGTATTCAACTGACACCCCCATGAGACAATAGTCCGTGTAAGAACATCTATAACATATTCATTATCTAAATATGTAGATGTCAGAGTGAAAGATTTGTTAAATGACAATGCTCATCTTTGTCGTGATTCATGGGATTTTTTGGCGAAACTACAGGACATTGAGTATGTGGAAAATTTAGCTTTTTTGATCATAAATGTGGTGAATCTATTTAACGTTATACCTCATGCTGAGGATTTGGAAATATTTCATAACTCTTTGTTTAAATCACATGCCTTTACTAGTAATGAAATTAATGTTTTGGATGCTCTGTTGGAACTGGTATTAGATTACAACTTTGCACATATTGATAAGTAGTATTTCCAACAAAAGAAAGGAGTTGCAATAGGGGCTTCTTCTGACCCTTTGTTTGCTAACATAATAATATTACAGTGGGAAAATAAATTTGTGTTTAATGTTTTCAACCCTGCTCCCTTGCAGTTATATTTATGTTTTTTGTGTGATATTTTTATAGTCTGTGAGGTTTCTGAGGTTGAAGCTGAAGCATTTGTAAATTATCTGAATTTTACAACATCATTTTTAAAATTTACTCATACATATAGTTGCAACAGTATTAGTTATTTATATGTATTAGTCAATAAAGACATCATTAGGAATTAAATTTTAAGCAGTATTAATAGGAAGCCCACTCATTCTAATGGGCTATTGCATTACATTAGTTGTCATTCTGAATATTATAAGAGAGGAATTGTGAAAGGACAATTTGTTAGGTTGACTAGGATGGTTTCAGATGACAATGTATTTGAGGCAGAGGAAAACAAGTTGTTAGAAATGTTTTATTCTAGAGGGTACCCTGAGAATTTAGTGTCGGCCATTTTTTGTGAGGTTAAGAGGAAAAGGTACAATGGTGATTTGGTAACTATTCCCAAATCTACACAGTCCCAACCAGTTTTATGGGAAGAGACACACATGATACGGGGGGGGGGGTATGTGTGTTCTTTTATTACTACTTACACACATGACCATGAGATTGTTTATCGGACCTTCAAAAAAATTGGAAGATTTTTCTCTTGTTTCGAGGGTTTAATGGACATTTTATGAGAAAAACCTACAATAGTTTATAGAAAAGATAAATCTTTAAAAAAGCTTTTGAAACATGGTGAACAATCTTGTATTTTGATTAACAAAGGTTTGGGTACTTTTAAATTTGGGTTCTGTAGTCAGTACAAGCATATTTTAGAAAATAAAGTTAAGATTAACAAACAGATGGTACATACACCTTTTCATTGTACATGTAACACAGTGGAATTATATATTCAGCTTTGTGTCAAAACTGTGATAGTTTTTATATAGGGAAGACTCAGCGTAAATTTAGAGAACATATTTATGAATATATAAGGAATAAATAAATCAATAATTCATTATACAAACATGTTGAAAAGTACCCCAATCATGCATTTGTATTTTTTATTACTGATACCATAGGAGATTTTGTGGCAACTGAGGTTAAATGCTTGTGTTCCACCAGGTCTTAATGAACAGATTTCTATTGCTGGTATTTTAAAACTTAATTCTTATAAGGTATAAGTGCTTTTTGTTGCTTAACCAGGTTAAGTTATTTTTTTGTATTTAGGTTTTTAATTAAAATATAGTTTAGTGAATACTAAAAGTATTCATTTAGGTCTACAAGATTTGATTGCAGTTTAATTGTTACTTTTTTATTGACTTAGTGAGTCGTGACCAAAAAGAGGGATGTTTAAATTGCTGCATTTTGTTGGTTTGATTTGATTTTGAAGAAGTCTGTGAATTAGCTTTATAAAAGCACTAAATCTGTTTTTATTTCAATAAATGTTTTTTACTGGTGTGGTCGTGTTTCTTATAAGCTTTGGTGAATCTTAATTATCGTTGTGTGGAGTTTCCTGGTATTTCTTGTTCAATATATCTCTGAGACTTTGACACCGCTCCTCTTTATGTTCATTCTGTGCTTACCTCCTGTGAACAATTTTTGCAATTCCTAGCTTCCCACAAGCCAAATGACACAGACTATTAAGATAATTACCTTCTTTGGGTGCTATGATTTGAAAAAGGATATTGTACCTTTTTGCCTATTTCTAGCTTTTCCACAGCTGATCATCACATGCTGCCAGTTGCTGTCCTCATCTGCCATGTCTACTCAACCCACTTGTCTTCACTTTGACTTTCTCTGTCCATATTTACTAACAGTGAGAAGATGAAAGCATGCTGGAGCAGTGTCATACACCTATTGAGAGTGTGTTTCCTTTGAGGCATAACCGTTACCTGTGTGCACATATGTATTGTCTAAGGGACTGGCATAGAGTGGCATTGTTGCACACCTCTGCATGAGACTCAACCAATGCCCTGTCTCCCCATCAACTGTCTGTGCCTAGTCTCTACCAGGGCTCAACTGCTATAGTGTGCTGAAATATGCATTCCACCCCTGCCATTCCCCTGGGATGCATGAGCTAGGATTAGCCACTCAAGCAAACTCTCCTGCCCACCTCCTCTGACAGCTGAGCTGCTAAGTGAACTTTGGTTATCTGGGTCACATCCATGGCTTTATCCAACTGTGCAGTGGAGCCAGATGGGAAGCTGTGTGTCTTGTATGCACATGCATATATCAGCAGCTTTTCCTCCCAATAGGTCTACCTAGTGCTATGACTAGGCTATTAATGTGAACAACGTTTTCTTTTTATTGACTTTTAGCTTCAATGCTATAGGACCACCTCTATAGCCCCCTTAGCCCATATGTCCTACCTAAGTAGTATGGAGTCCCATATCCATTAAGCCACACATCATTCTCCTAGGGGACATTAACTACCCCTCCATTAACTGAGAAACATATACATCCACTAACATCTATGCCCAGAGATTTCTGGACTTCATCAATACAAACTCTCTGGATTAGTTAGTCTGCACACTAACCAAGTGCAGTAAAATCCTGGACCTGGTCTTCCCCAGCATGGAACCGCTCTACCAATTGAAATTCTCTCCCTGGTCAAATAGAACTACAAATCAGTCACATTGCCAGTATGGCTGAAGCCAGAAGCATCATCCAGTACATTGCATTCAGGGATTATGCTAAGGCTAATCAATAGAAACCAAGTGATGATCTGGCTAAATTCAACCTCCCCTTTCAATTTGATACCCCCTTACTTTTGCAGAATCCTTTACTGCTGAAGGACATATCCAATTTACTAGTAGATACATTTAACTCTAACTTCAGTCCCTCTCCCCTCCTATATTCCCAGATCTCATATTCTCAGCTAACCCCTCAGATCGCTTATGAGGACACTGCATCTATGGGGCTGGATAACATACTTGGCTGCTTACTGGCAATCCTGACATAATACCTGTCAGATCCCCTGCAGAGGCTATTCAGTGTTAGCCTCCAAAATGGCTTTGCACTGGACAAACGGAGGACAGCAACTGTCATCTCTTTGGGCAAAGGTGGCATGTCAATGGACCCAAGAAAATGTAGACCAATAAGTCTAATCATAGTTATCTGTAAAACTATGAAAAGGATTATTATAGAACTAATAAATGAGAACATGGGTAACCTACAATCACTTGATCCAAACCAGTTCTGATTGTTTAAGCACAAATTCTGCCTACTTAAACTAGACAACTTCTTTGAGAAGGTTATTGAAGCAGTGAATAAGAAGAAATCAGCGCACACCGCATATGTAGACCTCATAACTCAACACAAACCCACACACAGATGTCATATACAAACTATCCCAGATAACTGCTAATCATTGGATAGCAATCTAGCTCACAAACAGAACCCAGGAAATTAAGGTGGGCTGCTGTACCTCCTCCAAAAGACCTCTCACTAGCAGTGTACATCAGGATTCAGCTTTGGGCCACTCCTCTGGCATTTACTTATCAAAGGTCAAAGCTGCTGTTAAAGGTTTATGGCTGACCAGGTTTGTAGATGATTGTAAACTTGATGTCATCATAAACTCCCAAGTGGACACAAATATCCTCCAAGAAGAACATTCCAAAAAAACAGCTGCTGTCAAAAATATGGACTAAAACTAAATGCTAAGAAGTAGACAATAGTATCCTTTATCAAGCAAGAAGTCCCTTATAGCTATTACATTGATAACATGTCCCTGGATGTTGATCCACTAATTAGGACCTGGTAGGGTTGCCACCTTTCGTTGTGGCGAAAACCGGAGTAAAGCTACACCCCTCGCATCACCAGTAACCCCACCCACATCTCCTCCCATTTTGTGATATCACAATGACATCACTTGATTGTGAATGCCCTCTTTTTTCCATTCGCACTACCTGTTTTCGGCTGATTTACTATGCTTTTTTTCAGAAAAGCATAGTAAATCAATCGATTTACAAACTCTGATAGTCTGTTTCCTTTTTTGAAACAGAATACCGGAGTTTGTACAGTGTTTTTCTAACTACCGGGGAATCAGTTTGATTTCCAGATAGTCCAGAAAAAAAACGGAAGGGTGGCAACCCTAGAACCTGGGAACCTATGTAGAAAATGAACTGTCCTTTGATCATCATGTATCCATTACTGTAAGAAAGTTATTCCTTTTTCATTGCACAGCTTATTAGTAAGGGTATACCATCCAGATCCAGAGATGTCATTATTCCACGGTATTCTGCGTTTATCAGGTCAATCATTGAGTATAGCGTTCCCTTTGGTATGTACCTGTCCAAATATTTGACATAGCATGAATACCCACAATGCTTTTTTACTAAGTAACTCAACTAAGGGGCCTAAATTATAAAAACTATGCAGACCATCCCAAAGACTTGTCCCTTTTCTCAATGTCAGACAGGCTACTAAGGGGTGATCTTTACCTCATGCACAGAGCCTAAAGAGTCTCTCTACATTCAGACCAACTGCGCATTTGCAATTTTGCAAGTCCAACAGGGGAATAAGCATCTGCTAAAGGGATCTTACTCTCTTTTGCAGCATAAATAGAACGTGATAGAGGGAGAGCTATGTAGCGCAGAGAATATCACTTTTTTGGAATCATCTTCCTCTCCACATAGAGCAAAGTTCTTCACTTGCAGTATTCAAACACAATCTGGACAAATGGATTGGTAACTGCAGATTCACCTCTGGTTTATCACCCTTGCTTCTCATGATAGAGGAAAAGTATAAGTGCTTTGTTCCTCTCTGGCTTATTTGTACTTACAATATGAGCTAAAAACACCACAAGAATGTATGTCTAGGCTTCTAAAGATCCTTATGGATCAGTAGCTTAGCAAGTACCTATAAATTGTAAACCTAAAAGTAGTTTGGATAAAATATTAAACTCTGCATCTGTTTCTATGTTAAATTCAGTATTTTATACATTATTCCTTATCAACAATATAAACTGCACTCTTGTCTCCATGGTACATTTTCAGACTTTAATGTATTAATTCATTCAAAACTTCTTTTGAAAACAACTGTTTCTCTTTTTACACATTTTCCCAACAGGGTTTATGTTAAGCTTATACTCCCACCTACTTCATTACAGTTTTTGAATTTCAGTTGTACAGTATTTTATTTACATCTCATGGCTCTCTCATTACTTGTTCAGGCCATTCTCACATGGATGTTGTACAACCATTACTTCTACAATACATTCTTAGTTTATTTCTAATTTCTTTTGCATCTTGCTGTCACTTTTTATCATGCACTAGTTCACTTCTCATGTTAGATATTTAAATGTGCATTAGTAATCATATTTCTTGCACATGCAAAAACAGCTTTTATATAATTTCAGATTTGCATATCTTATCAATGACCAGAAACAGAAAATGTATTTAAATCTTATCTTGTTGCTTTATCTTCTGCTACTGTTTCTATTGCATTCTGGGCAAGCGCTCCTAATTTTTAGTTTTTCTAACAGAATTTCTTGATAGCAGTAGAAATATGTGATTGTTTTTTGTTTTTTTTTTGGGGGGGGGCTTACTCTTTTCCATGTTTTTACTCTGCAGAAGCTGAGATTATCTTGATGTACGTTTTTCTGTGTCGGCTATTGATTGCATTTATTTAGAATGTCAGTAATCAGAATTATAGCAACATTTAATAATCTGTAGTCAAACCAACTATGACTTTCTTTTAGATACAATCACTGGTTTACATTCTTTGCTAAGTTTTAAACACTGCAATAAGCATTTTAGTATGCTGCTGCAAAACAGTGCTCATGTTATATTAAAATCAGGTAATATTTATCTCTTCAAGTCAATCTTTTCTATAATTAGTATCAGATGTTCTCACACTTGAACTACAAAGTAAAAGAACTGCGGATTCTCTAGGACTTCATAGGTTGGGGGCCTCAGTCTCAGGAAGAGAAAGAAGGCACCTTTCAATGACGCTATACAGTAAAAGAGATGTAAATTCCTAGAAACTCAATAGGTTGATTATATTCATGGTCGGGAAAAGAACAAAATCTACAGATACCTTCCTATGTGGCCTTTAACTTGATAAAAAATTCAAAGGATGAGAAGATGATAGCCTTGGAGACACATTCCTAAAAAAGTATCATGAGATTTAATTCAAATCAAACAATTTTTACAGTGAAAATGATGAAAACGATCTAAATGTCACAAAAGGGAAGAAAGAGCTAGCTCACATTTTTTTAACTTTTTGGGCAATACATAGATACTTTTGTTTGGAAGGAAGTGTGATTAGGGCATAGTTGTCCTTTAATAACATACTTCTTAGCTGATCAGTTCTGATAGCACAAACAGTTCTTTGTTCTATCAAATCATGCAACACCAAATTTACAACCCCTTGCTTGATACAACACCTGCGCAAAGTAAGTATCTGCATGCAGTCTCTGAATGACTTCTTGTTTTCAGAAATGACAAATGTGAATAAATGGAAAATAATTTTCTAAGCTCACAATAATTACTGAGCTTATTTATATGTGGTTATATTATATCTTTCTTCTCTTCAAACACATAAAAACTTTAAAACAAAGGCACTTTACTTTCTCAGGCAGTTTCTTTACTTCTATTTCCCAGTTTTTACATTGCATAATATCTGTATGTTTGTCACAGTTTTTGGGATACTTTTCCATTATCGGGGCAACACTTCTAATGACCACTTGCAATAACACACTCGCAATGATTTCACAGCTTCTGCTGTTGTGTGTATCACACACTTATTTTCCTGTCACTCATAATTATGAAATTGTATACAGAAACCCGCAGATGAGATTTAACTCGAATGTTACTTTTCTGAAGGACCACATTAAAAGTTGTAAGGTGAATGTGAACAGTTGATGGTAAACAGGTTGCTGAACTGGAAGGGAAGTTAGGTTTAATAGGAGGAGGTGGAGCGGAAGTGACATGACAATTCAGCGTTATTTACCAAGCTGACTTTTTGTTTTTAATTGGAGCCGAAGAATACTAAAGGCAGTCATTATCTGAAGCAACTGATGAGTAACAGCCTGTTGAGCAACTGGATTGTATTTTTTCTATATAGGACATAAGTGAATTGCGTGAAAATAACCGTATGCCTTAAGTTTTCAGAAACATCTTGAAAGTTCTTTGGTTGGTGATATTTTCATGACTCCTGCTATTGCCTGTTACGACCTGCAGTTCCATTTGTTGTTTATTATTTTTTTATGGTCGCACACTTGTTAACACAGTGGCTGGGTTCCAGCAACATTTATTATTATTACGGGACTTTTCCATTAT